>NW_027478422.1:1541870-1764231 GCF_051014685.1 Ptiloglossa arizonensis
TATTCGTGTCGAGCATCAGAACTGCGAAAATTTTGAGTTTCTCAAGCGTTTCTTACCTCCAAACTACCATATCTCGCGAACGGATCGACCAATCCGCAAAATTTCTGTTGCTTCTGAAAGTAGAAACTCGCCCGATTACAACGGTATGCGTACTTCTCCCCTAGGCCGTTGTAGTCATTCGTTTCGAGCATCAGAACTGCGAAAATTTTGAGTTTCTCAAGCGTTTCTTACCTCCAAACTGCCATATCTCGCGAACGGATTGACCAATCCGCAAAATTTCTGTTGCATATGAAAGTAGAAACTCGCCCGATTACAACGGTATGCGTACTTTTCCCCTAGGCCGTTCTAGTTACTCGTTTCGAGCATCAGAACTGCGAAAATTTTGAGTTTCTCAAGCGTTTCTTATCTCCAAACTGCCATATCACGCGAACGGATTGATCAATCCGCAAAATTTCTGTTGCATCTGAAAGTAGAAATTCGCCCGATTACAACGGTATGCGGACTTTTCCCCTAGGCTGTTCTAGTTATTCGTTTCGAGCATCAGAACTGCGAATATTTTGAGTTTCTCAAGCGTTTCTTACATCCAAACTGCCTTATCTCGCGAACGGATTGACCAATCCGCAAAATTTCTGTTGCATCTGAAAGTAGAAACTAGCCCGATTACAACGGTATGCGTACTTTTCCCCTAGGCCGTTCTAGTTACTCGTTACGAGCATCAGAACTGCGAAAATTTTGAGTTTCACAAGCGTTTCTTGTCTCCATACTGCCATATCTCGCGAACGGATTGATCAATCCGCAAAATTTCTGTTGCATCTGAAAGTAGAAACTCGCCCGATTACAACGGTATGCGTACTTTTCCGCTAGGCCGTTCTAGTTATTCGTTTCGAGCATCAGAACTGCGAAAATTTTGAGTTTCTCAAGCGTTTCTTACATCCAAACTGCCATATCTCGCGAACGGATTGACCAATCCGCAAAATTTCTGTTGCATCTGAAAGTAGAAACTCGCCCGATTACAACGGTATGCGTACTTTTCCCCTAGGCCGTCCTGGTTACTCGTTTCGAGCATCAGAACTGCGAAAATTTTGAGTTTCTCAAGCGTTTCTTATCTCCAAACTGCCATATCACGCGAACGGATTGATCAATCCGCAAAATTTCTGTGGCATCTGAAAGTAGAAACTCGCCCGATTACAACGGTATGCGTACTTTTCCGCTAGGCCGTTCTAGTTATTCGTTTCGAGCATCAGAACTGCGAAAATTTTGAGTTTCTCAAGCGTTTCTTACATCCAAACTGCCATATCTCGCGAACGGATTGACCAATCCGCAAAATTTCTGTTGCATCTGAAAGTAGAAACTCGCCCGATTACAACGGTATGCGTACTTTTCCCCTAGGCCGTCCTGGTTACTCGTTTCGAGCATCAGAACTGCGAAAATTTTGAGTTTCTCAAGCGTTTCTTATCTCCAAACTGCCATATCACGCGAACGGATTGATCAATCCGCAAAATTTCTGTTGCATCTGAAAGTAGAAACTCGCCCGATTACAACGGTATGCGTACTTTTCCCCTAGGCTGTTCTAGTTATACGTTTCGAGCATCAGAACTGCGAATATTTTGAGTTTCTCAAGCGTTTCTTACATCCAAACTGCCATATCTCGCGAACGGATTGACCAATCCGCAAAATTTCTGTTGCATCTGAAAGTAGAAACTCGCCCGATTACAACGGTATGCGTACTTTTCCCCTAGGCCGTCCTGGTTACTCGTTTCGAGCATCAGAACGGCGAAAATTTTGAGTTTCTCAAGCGTTTCTTATCTCCAAACTGCCATATCACGCGAACGGATTGATCAATCCGCAAAATTTCTGTTGCATCTGAAAGTAGAAACTCGCCCGATTACAACGGTATGCGCACTTTTCCCCTAGGCCGTTCTAGTTATTCGTGTCGAGCATCAGAACTGCGAAAATTTTGAGTTTCTCAAGCGTTTCTTATCTCCAAACTGCCATATCTCGCGAACGGATTGATCAATCCGCAAAATTTCTGTTGCTTCTGAAAGTAGAAACTCGCCCGATTACAACGGTATGCGTACTTCTCCCCTAGGCCGTTGTAGTCATTCGTTTCGAGCATCAGAACTGCGAAAATTTTGAGTTTCTCAAGCGTTTCTTATCTCCAAACTGCCATATCTCGCGAACGGATTGATCAATCCGCAAAATTTCTGTTGCATCTGAAAGTAGAAACTCGACCGATTACAACGGTATGCGCACTTTTCCCCTAGGCGGTTCTAGTTATTCGTTTCGAGCATCAGAACTGCGAAAATTTTGAGTTTCTCAAGCGTTTCTTATTTCCAAACTGCCATATCTCGCGAACGGATTGACCAATCCACAAAATTTCTGTTGCATCTGAAAGTAGAAACTCGCCCGATTACAACGGTGGGTGTAGTTTTCCCCTAGGCCGTTCTAGTTATTCGTTTCGAGCATCAGAACTGCGAAAATTTTGAGTTACTCAAGCGTTTCTTACCTCCAAACTGCCATATCTCGCGAACGGATTGACCAATCCACAAAATTTCTGTTGCATCTGAAAGTAGAAACTCGCCCGATTACAACGGTATGCGCACTTTTCCCCTAGGCCGTTCTAGTTATTCGTGTCGAGCATCAGAACTGCGAAAATTTTGAGTTTCTCAAGCGTTTCTTATCTCCAAACTGCCATATCTCGCGAACGGATTGATAAATCCGCAAAATTTCTGTTGCTTCTGAAAGTAGAAACTCGCCCGATTACAACGGTATGCGTACTTCTCCCCTAGGCCGTTGTAGTCATTCGTTTCGAGCATCAGAACTGCGAAAATTTTGAGTTTCTCAAGCGTTTCTTATCTCCAAACTGCCATATCTCGCGAACGGATTGATCAATCCGCAAAATTTCTGTTGCATCTGAAAGTAGAAACTCCCCCGATTACAAAGGTATGCGCACTTTTCCCCTAGGCGGTTCTAGTTATTCGTTTCGAGCATCAGAACTGCGAAAATTTTGAGTTTCTCAAGCGTTTCTTACCTCCAAACTGCCATATCTCGCGAACGGATTGAACAATCCGCAAAATTTCTGTTGCATCTGAAAGTAGAAACTCGCCCGATTACAACGGTAGGTGTAGTTTTCCCCTAGGCCGTTCTAGTTATTCGTTTCGAGCATCAGAACTGCGCAAATTTTGAGTTTCTCAAGCGTTTCTTATCTCCAAGCTGACATATCTCGCGAACGGATTGATCAATCGGCAAAATTTCTGTTGCATCTGAAAGTAGAAACTCGCCCGATTACAACGGTATGCGCACTTTTCCCCTAGGCCGTTCTACTTATTCGTGTCGAGCATCAGAACTGCGAAAATTTTGAGTTTCTCAAGCGTTTCTTATCTCCAAACTGCCATATCACGCGAACGGATTGATCAATCCGCAAAATTTCTGTTGCATCTGAAAGTAGAAACTCGCCCGATTACAACGGTATGCGCACTTTTCCCCTAGGCCGTTCTAGTTATTCGTGTCGAGCATCAGAACTGCGAAAATTTTGAGTTTCTCAAGCGTTTCTTATCTCCAAACTGCCATATCTCGCGAACGGATTGATCAATCCGCAAAATTTCTGTTGCTTCTGAAAGTAGAAACTCGCCCGATTACAACGGTATGCGTACTTCTCCCCTAGGCCGTTGTAGTCATTCGTTTCGAGCATCAGAACTGCGAAAATTTTGAGTTTCTCAAGCGTTTCTTATCTCCAAACTGCCATGTCTCGCGAACGGATTGATCAATCCGCAAAATTTCTGTTGCATCTGAAAGTAGAAACTCCCCCGATTACAAAGGTATGCGCACTTTTCCCCTAGGCGGTTCTAGTTATTCGTTTCGAGCATCAGAACTGCGAAAATTTTGAGTTTCTCAAGCGTTTCTTACCTCCAAACTGCCATATCTCGCGAACGGATTGAACAATCCGCAAAATTTCTGTTGCATCTGAAAGTAGAAACTCGCCCGATTACAACGGTAGGTGTAGTTTTCCCCTAGGCCGTTCTAGTTATTCGTTTCGAGCATCAGAACTGCGCAAATTTTGAGTTTCTCAAGCGTTTCTTACCTCCAAACTGCCATATCTCGCAAACGGATAGACCAATCCGCAAAATTTCTATTGCATCTGAAAGTAGAAACTCGCCCGATTACAACGGTATGTGTAGTTTTCCCCTAGGCCGTTCCAGTTATTCGTTTCGAGCATCAGAACTGCGAAAATTTAGAGTTTCTCAAGCGTTTCTTACCTCCAAACTGCCATATTTTGCGAACGGATAGACCAATCCGCAAAATTTCTATTGCATCTGAAAGTAGAAACTCGCCCGATTACAACGGTATGTGTAGTTTTCCCCTAGGCCGTTCCAGTTATTCGTTTCGAGCATCAGAACTGCGAAAATTTTGAGTTTCTCAAGCGTTTCTTACCTCCAAACTGCCATATCTCATGAACGGATTGACCAATCCGCAAAATTTCTGTTGCATCTAAAAGTAGAAACTCGCCCGATTACAACGGAATGCGCACTTTTCCCCTAGGCGGTTCTAGTTATTCGTTTCGAGCATCAGAACTGCGAAAATTTTGAGTTTCTCAAGCGTTTCTTACCTCCAAACTGCCATATCTCGCGAACGGATTGAACAATCCGCAAAATTTCTGTTGCATCTGAAAGTAGAAACTCGCCCGATTACAACGGTAGGTGTAGTTTTCCCCTAGGCCGTTCTAGTTATTCGTTTCGAGCATCAGAACTGCGCAAATTTTGAGTTTCTCAAGCGTTTCTTACATCCAAACTGCCATATCTCGCAAACGGATAGACCAATCCGCAAAATTTCTATTGCATCTGAAAGTAGAAACTCGCCCGATTACAACGGTAGGTGTAGTTTTCCCCTAGGCCGTTCTAGTTATTCGTTTCTAGCATCAGAACTGCGAAAATTTTGAGTTTCTCAAGCGTTTCTGACATCCAAACTGCCATATCTCGCGAACGGATTGACCAATCCGCAAAATTTCTGTTGCATCTGAAAGCAGAAACTCGCCCGATTACAACGGTATGCGTACTTTTCCCCTATGCCGTTCTAGTTACTCGTTTCGAGCATCAGAACTGCGAAAATTTTGAGTTTCTGAAGCGTTTCTTATTTCCAAACTGCCATATCTCGCGAACGGATTGACCAATCCGCAAAATTTCTGTTGCATCTGAAAGTAGAAACTCGCCCGATTACAACGGTATGCGTACTTTTCCCCTAGGCCGTCCTAGTTACTCGTTTCGAGCATCAGAACTGCGAAAATTTTGAGTTTCTCAAGCGTTTCTTATCTCCAAACTGACATATCTCGCGAACGGATTGATCAATCGGCAAAATTTCTGTTGCATCTGAAAGTAGAAACTCGCCCGATTACAACGGTATGCGCACTTTTCCCCTAGGCCGTTCTACTTATTCGTGTCGAGCATCAGAACTGCGAAAATTTTGAGTTTCTCAAGCGTTTCTTATCTCCAAACTGCCATATCACGCGAACGGATTGATCAATCCGCAAAATTTCTGTTGCATCTGAAAGTAGAAACTCGCCCGATTACAACGGTATGCGCACTTTTCCCCTAGGCCGTTCTAGTTATTCGTGTCGAGCATCAGAACTGCGAAAATTTTGAGTTTCTCAAGCGTTTCTTATCTCCAAACTGCCATATCTCGCGAACGGATTGATCAATCCGCAAAATTTCTGTTGCTCCTGAAAGTAGAAACTCGCCCGATTACAACGGTATGCGTACTTCTCCCCTAGGCCGTTGTAGTCATTCGTTTCGAGCATCAGAACTGCGAAAATTTTGAGTTTCTCAAGCGTTTCTTATCTCCAAACTGCCATATCTCGCGAACGGATTGATCAATCCGCAAAATTTCTGTTGCATCTGAAAGTAGAAACTCCCCCGATTACAAAGGTATGCGCACTTTTCCCCTAGGCGGTTCTAGTTATTCGTTTCGAGCATCAGAACTGCGAAAATTTTGAGTTTCTCAAGCGTTTCTTACCTCCAAACTGCCATATCTCGCGAACGGATTGAACAATCCGCAAAATTTCTGTTGCATCTGAAAGTAGAAACTCGCCCGATTACAACGGTAGGTGTAGTTTTCCCCTAGGCCGTTCTAGTTATTCGTTTCGAGCATCAGAACTGCGCAAATTTTGAGTTTCTCAAGCGTTTCTTACCTCCAAACTGCCATATCTCGCAAACGGATAGACCAATCCGCAAAATTTCTATTGCATCTGAAAGTAGAAACTCGCCCGATTACAACGGTATGTGTAGTTTTCCCCTAGGCCGTTCCAGTTATTCGTTTCGAGCATCAGAACTGCGAAAATTTAGAGTTTCTCAAGCGTTTCTTACATCCAAACTGCCATATTTCGCGAACGGATAGACCAATCCGCAAAATTTCTATTGCATCTGAAAGTAGAAACTCACCCGATTACAACGGTATGTGTAGTTTTCCCCTAGGCCGTTCCAGTTATTCGTTTCGAGCATCAGAACTGCGAAAATTTTGAGTTTCTCAAGCGTTTCTTATCTCCAAACTGACATATCTCGCGAACGGATTGATCAATCGGCAAAATTTCTGTTGCATCTGAAAGTAGAAACTCGCCCGATTACAAAGGTATGCGCACTTTTCCCCTAGGCGGTTCTAGTTATTCGTTTCGAGCATCAGAACTGCGAAAATTTTGAGTTTCTGAAGCGTTTCTTATTTCCAAACTGCCATATCTCGCGAACGGATTGACCAATCCGCAAAATTTCTTTTGCATCTGAAAGTGGAAACTCGCCCGATTACAACGGTATGCGTACTTTTCCCCTAGGCCGTTCTAGTTACTCGTTTCGAGCATCAGAACTGCGAAAATTTTGAGTTTCTCAAGCGTTTCTTATCTCCAAACTGACATATCTCACGAACGGATTGATCAATCGGCAAAATTTCTGTTGCATCTGAAAGTAGAAACTCGCCCGATTACAACGGTATGCGCACTTTTCCCCTAGGCCGTTCTACTTATTCGTGTCGAGCATCAGAACTGCGAAAATTTTGAGTTTCTCAAGCGTTTCTTATCTCCAAACTGCCATATCACGCGAACGGATTGATCAATCCGCAAAATTTCTGTTGCATCTGAAAGTAGAAACTCGCCCGATTACAGCGGTATGCGCACTTTTCCCCTAGGCCGTTCTAGTTATTCGTGTCGAGCATCAGAACTGCGAAAATTTTGAGTTTCTCAAGCGTTTCTTATCTCCAAACTGCCATATCTCGCGAACGGATTGATCAATCCGCAAAATTTCTGTTGCTTCTGAAAGTAGAAACTCGCCCGATTACAACGGTATGCGTACTTCTCCCCTAGGCCGTTGTAGTCATTCGTTTCGAGCATCAGAACTGCGAAAATTTTTAGTTTCTCAAGCGTTTCTTATCTCCAAACTGCCATATCTCGCGAACGGATTGATCAATCCGCAAAATTTCTGTTGCATCTGAAAGTAGAAACTCCCCCGATTACAAAGGTATGCGCACTTTTCCCCTAGGCGGTTCTAGTTATTCGTTTCGAGCATCAGAACTGCGAAAATTTTGAGTTTCTCAAGCGTTTCTTACCTCCAAACTGCCATATCTCGCGAACGGATTGACCAATCCGCAAAATTTCTGTTGCATCTGAAAGCAGAAACTCGCCCGATTACAACGGTATGCGTACTTTTCCCCTATGCCGTTCTAGTTACTCGTTTCGAGCATCAGAACTGCGAAAATTTTGAGTTTCTGAAGCGTTTCTTATCTCCAAACTGCCATATCTCGCGAACGGATTGACCAATCCGCAAAATTTCTGTTGCATCTGAAAGTAGACACTCGCCCGATTACAACGGTATGCGTACTTTTCCCCCAGGCCGTTCTAGTTATTCGTTTCGAGCATCAGAACTGCGAAAATTTTGAGTTACTCAAGCGTTTCTTACCTCCAAACTGCCATATCTCGCGAACGGATTGACCAATCCGCAAAATTTCTGTTGCATCTGAAAGTAGAAACTCGCCCGATTACAACGGTATGCGTACTTTTCCCCTAGGCCGTTCTAGTTACTCGTTTCGAGCATCAGAACTGCGAAAATTTTGAGTTTCTCAAGCGTTTCTTATCTCCAAACTGCCATATCTCGCGAACGGATTGATCAATCGGCAAAATTTCTGTTGCATCTGAAAGTAGAAACTCGCCCGATTACAACGGTATGCGCACTTTTCCCCTAGGCCGTTCTGCTTATTCGTGTCGAGCATCAGAACTGCGAAAATTTTGAGTTTCTCAAGCGTTTCTTACCTCCAAACTACCATATCTCGCGAACGGATCGACCAATCCGCAAAATTTCTGTTGCTTCTGAAAGTAGAAACTCGCCCGATTACAACGGTATGCGTACTTCTCCCCTAGGCCGTTGTAGTCATTCGTTTCGAGCATCAGAACTGCGAAAATTTTGAGTTTCTCAAGCGTTTCTTACCTCCAAACTGCCATATCTCGCGAACGGATTGACCAATCCGCAAAATTTCTGTTGCATATGAAAGTAGAAACTCGCCCGATTACAACGGTATGCGTACTTTTCCCCTAGGCTGTTCTAGTTACTCGTTTCGAGCATCAGAACTGCGAAAATTTTGAGTTTCTCAAGCGTTTCTTATCTCCAAACTGCCATATCACGCGAACGGATTGATCAATCCGCAAAATTTCTGTTGCATCTGAAAGTAGAAACTCGCCCGATTACAACGGTATGCGCACTTTTCCCCTAGGCCGTTCTAGTTATTCGTGTCGAGCATCAGAACTGCGAAAATTTTGAGTTTCTCAAGCGTTTCTTATCTCCAAACTGCCATATCTCGCGAACGGATTGATCAATCCGCAAAATTTCTGTTGCTTCTGAAAGTAGAAACTCGCCCGATTACAACGGTATGCGTACTTCTCCCCTAGGCCGTTGTAGTCATTCGTTTCGAGCATCAGAACTGCGAAAATTTTGAGTTTCTCAAGCGTTTCTTATCTCCAAACTGCCATATCTCGCGAACGGATTGATCAATCCGCAAAATTTCTGTTGCATCTGAAAGTAGAAACTCGCCCGATTACAACGGTATGCGCACTTTTCCCCTAGGCGGTTCTAGTTATTCGTTTCGAGCATCAGAACTGCGAAAATTTTGAGTTTCTCAAGCGTTTCTTATTTCCAAACTGCCATATCTCGCGAACGGATTGACCAATCCGCAAAATTTCTGTTGCATCTGATAGTAGAAACTCGCCCGATTACAACGGTGGGTGTAGTTTTCCCCTATGCCGTTCTAGTTATTCGTTTCGAGCATCAGAACTGCGAAAATTTTGAGTTACTCAAGCGTTTCTTACCTCCAAACTGCCATATCTCGCGAACGGATTGACCAATCCGCAAAATTTCTGTTGCATCTGAAAGTAGAAACTCGCCCGATTACAACGGTATGCGTACTTTTCCCCTAGGCCGTTCTAGTTACTCGTTTCGAGCATCAGAACTGCGAACATTTTGAGTTTCTCAAGCGTTACTTATCTCCAAACTGCCATATCTCGCGAACGGATTGATCAATCCTCTAAATTTCTGTTGCATCTGAAAGTAGAAACTCGCCCGATTACAACGGTATGCGTACTTTTCCCCTAGGCCGTTCTAGTTACTCGTTTCGAGCATCAGAACTGCGAAAATTTTAAGTTTCTCAAGCGTTTCTTATCTCGAAACTGCCATATCTCGCGAACGGATTGATCAATCCGCAAAATTTCTGTTGCATCTGAAAGTAGAAACTCGCCCGATTACAACGGTATGCGCACTTTTCCCCTAGGCCGTTCTAGTTATTCGTGTCGAGCATCAGAACTGCGAAAATTTTGAGTTTCTCAAGCGTTTCTTACCTCCAAACTACCATATCTCGCGAACGGATTCACCAATCCGCAAAATTTCTGTTGCTTCTGAAAGTAGAAACTCGCCCGATTACAACGGTATGCGTACTTTTCCCCCAGGCCGTTCTAGTTACTCGTTTCGAGCATCAGAACTGCGAAAATTTTGAGTTTCTCAAGCGTTTCTTATCTCCAAACTGCCATATCTCGCGAACGGATTGATCAATCCGCAAAATTTCTGTTGCTTCTGAAAGTAGAAACTCGCCCGATTACAACGGTATGCGTACTTCTCCCCTAGGCCGTTGTAGTCATTCGTTTCGAGCATCAGAACTGCGAAAATTTTGAGTTTCTCAAGCGTTTCTTATCTCCAAACTGCCATATCTCGCGAACGGATTGATCAATCCGCAAAATTTCTGTTGCATCTGAAAGTAGAAACTCCCCCGATTACAAAGGTACGCGCACTTTCCCCTAGGCGGATCTAGTTATTCGTTTCTAGCATCAGAACTGCGAAAATTTTGAGTTTCTCAAGCGTTTCTTACCTCCAAACTACCATATCTCGCGAACGGATTCACCAATCCGCAAAATTTCTGTTGCTTCTGAAAGTAGAAACTCGCCCGATTACAACGGTATGCGCACTTTTCCCCTAGGCCGTTCTACTTATTCGTGTCGAGCATCAGAACTGCGAAAATTTTGAGTTTCTCAAGCGTTTCTTACCTCCAAACTACCATATCTCGCGAACGGATCGACCAATCCGCAAAATTTCTGTTGCTTCTGAAAGTAGAAACTCGCCCGATTACAACGGTATGCGTACTTCTCCCCTAGGCCGTTGTAGTCATTCGTTTCGAGCATCAGAACTGCGAAAATTTTGAGTTTCTCAAGCGTTTCTTATCTCCAAACTGCCATATCTCGCGAACGGATTGATCAATCCGCAAAATTTCTGTTGCATCTGAAAGTAGAAACTCGCCCGATTACAACGGTAGGTGTAGTTTTCCCCTAGGCCGTTCTAGTTATACGTTTCGAGCATCAGAACTGCGAAAATTTTGAGTTTCTCAAGCGTTTCTTACATCCAAACTGCCATATTTCGCGAACGGATAGACAAATCCGCAAAATTTCTATTGCATCTGAAAGCAGAACCTCGCCCGATTACAACGGTATGCGTGCTTTTCCCCTATGCCGTTCTAGTTACTCGTTTCGAGCATCAGAACTGCGAAAATTTTGAGTTTCTCAAGCGTTTCTTATTTCCAAACTGCCATATCTCGCGAACGGATTGACCAATCCGCAAAATTTCTGTTGCATCTGAAAGTAGACACTTGCCCGATTACAACGGTATGCGTACTTTTCCCCTAGGCCGTTCTAGTTATTCGTTTCGAGCATCAGAACTGCGAAAATTTTGAGTTACTCAAGCGTTTCTTACCTCCAAACTGCCATATCTCGCGAACGGATTGACCAATCCGCAAAATTTCTGTTGCATCTGAAAGTAGAAACTCGCCCGATTACAACGGTATGCGTACTTTTCCCCTAGGCCGTTCTAGTTACTCGTTTCGAGCATCAGAACTGCGAAAATTTAGAGTTTCTCAAGCGTTACTTATCTCCAAACTGCCATATCTCGCGAACGGATTGATCAATCCGCAAAATTTCTGTTGCATCTGAAAGTAGAAACTCGCCCGATTACAAGGGTATGCGTACTTTTCCGCTAGGCCGTTCTAGTTATTCGTTTCGAGCATCAGAACTGCGAAAATTTTGAGTTTCTCAAGCGTTTTTTACCTCCAAACTGCCATATCTCGCGAACGGATTGACCAATCCGCAAAATTTCTGTTGCATCTGAAAGTAGAAACTCGCCCGATTACAACGGTATGCGTACTTTTCCCCTAGGCCGTTCTAGTTACTCGTTTCGAGCATCAGAACTGCGAGAATTTTGAGTTTCTCAAGCGTTTCTTATCTCCAAACTGCCATATCACGCGAACGGATTGATCAATCCGCAAAATTTCTGTTGCATCTGAAAGCAGAAACTCGCCCGATTACAACGGTATGAGCACTTTTCCCCTAGGCCGTTCTAGTTATTCGTGTCGAGCATCAGAACTGCGAAAATTTGAGTTTCTCAAGCGTTTCTTACCTCCAAACTGCCATATCTCGCGAACGGATTGACCAATCCGCAAAATTTCTGTTGCTTCTGAAAGTAGAAACTCGCCCGATTACAACGGTATGCGTACTTCTCCCCTAGGCCGTTGTAGTCATTCGTTTCGAGCATCAGAACTGCGAAAATTTTGAGTTTCTCAAGCGTTTCTTATCTCCAAACTGCCATATCTCGCGAACGGATTGATCAATCCGCAAAATTTCTGTTGCATCTGAAAGTAGAAACTCGCCCGATTACAACGGTATGCGCACTTTTCCCCTAGGCGGTTCTAGTTATTCGTTTCGAGCATCAGAACTGCGAAAATTTTGAGTTTCTCAAGCGTTTCTTATTTCCAAACTGCCATATCTCGCGAACGGATTGACCAATCCGCAAAATTTCTGTTGCATCTGAGAGTAGAAACTCGCCCGATTACAACGGTATGCGTACTTTTCCCCTAGGCCGTTCTAGTTACTCGTTTCGAGCATCAGAACTGCGAAAATTTTGAGTTCCTCAAGCGTTTCTTACATCCAAACTGCCATATCTCGCGAACGGATTGATCAATCGGCAAAATTTCTGTTGCATCTGAAAGTAGAAACTCGCCCGATTACAACGGTATGCGCACTTTTCCCCTAGGCCGTTTTACTTATTCGTGTCGAGCATCAGAACTGCGAAAATTTTGAGTTTCTCAAGCGTTTCTTACCTCCAAACTACCATATCTCGCGAACGGATCGACCAATCCGCAAAATTTCTGTTGCTTCTGAAAGTAGAAACTCGCCCGATTACAACGGTATGCGTACTTCTCCCCTAGGCCGTTGTAGTCATTCGTTTCGAGCATCAGAACTGCGAAAATTTTGAGTTTCTCAAGCGTTTCTTACCTCCAAACTGCCATATCTCGCGAACGGATTGACCAATCCGCAAAATTTCTGTTGCATATGAAAGTAGAAACTCGCCCGATTACAACGGTATGCGTACTTTTCCCCTAGGCCGTTCTAGTTACTCGTTTCGAGCATCAGAACTGCGAAAATTTTGAGTTTCTCAAGCGTTTCTTACCTCCAAACTGCCATATCTCGCGAACGGATTGACCAATCCGCAAAATTTCTGTTGCATATGAAAGTAGAAACTCGCCCGATTACAACGGTATGCGCACTTTTCCCCTAGGCCGTTCTAGTTATTCGTGTCGAGCATCAGAACTGCGAAAATTTTGAGTTTCTCAAGCGTTTCTTACCTCCAAACTACCATATCTCGCGAACGGATTCACCAATCCGCAAAATTTCTGTTGCTTCTGAAAGTAGAAACTCGCCCGATTACAACGGTATGCGTACTTTTCCCCCAGGCCGTTCTAGTTACTCGTTTCGAGCATCAGAACTGCGAAAATTTTGAGTTTCTCAAGCGTTTCTTATCTCCAAACTGCCATATCTCGCGAACGGATTGATCAATCCGCAAAATTTCTGTTGCTTCTGAAAGTAGAAACTCGCCCGATTACAACGGTATGCGTACTTCTCCCCTAGGCCGTTGTAGTCATTCGTTTCGAGCATCAGAACTGCGAAAATTTTGAGTTTCTCAAGCGTTTCTTATCTCCAAACTGCCATATCTCGCGAACGGATTGATCAATCCGCAAAATTTCTGTTGCATCTGAAAGTAGAAACTCCCCCGATTACAAAGGTACGCGCACTTTCCCCTAGGCGGATCTAGTTATTCGTTTCTAGCATCAGAACTGCGAAAATTTTGAGTTTCTCAAGCGTTTCTTACCTCCAAACTACCATATCTCGCGAACGGATTCACCAATCCGCAAAATTTCTGTTGCTTCTGAAAGTAGAAACTCGCCCGATTACAACGGTATGCGCACTTTTCCCCTAGGCCGTTCTACTTATTCGTGTCGAGCATCAGAACTGCGAAAATTTTGAGTTTCTCAAGCGTTTCTTACCTCCAAACTACCATATCTCGCGAACGGATCGACCAATCCGCAAAATTTCTGTTGCTTCTGAAAGTAGAAACTCGCCCGATTACAACGGTATGCGTACTTCTCCCCTAGGCCGTTGTAGTCATTCGTTTCGAGCATCAGAACTGCGAAAATTTTGAGTTTCTCAAGCGTTTCTTATCTCCAAACTGCCATATCTCGCGAACGGATTGATCAATCCGCAAAATTTCTGTTGCATCTGAAAGTAGAAACTCGCCCGATTACAACGGTAGGTGTAGTTTTCCCCTAGGCCGTTCTAGTTATACGTTTCGAGCATCAGAACTGCGAAAATTTTGAGTTTCTCAAGCGTTTCTTACATCCAAACTGCCATATTTCGCGAACGGATAGACAAATCCGCAAAATTTCTATTGCATCTGAAAGCAGAACCTCGCCCGATTACAACGGTATGCGTGCTTTTCCCCTATGCCGTTCTAGTTACTCGTTTCGAGCATCAGAACTGCGAAAATTTTGAGTTTCTCAAGCGTTTCTTATTTCCAAACTGCCATATCTCGCGAACGGATTGACCAATCCGCAAAATTTCTGTTGCATCTGAAAGTAGACACTTGCCCGATTACAACGGTATGCGTACTTTTCCCCTAGGCCGTTCTAGTTATTCGTTTCGAGCATCAGAACTGCGAAAATTTTGAGTTACTCAAGCGTTTCTTACCTCCAAACTGCCATATCTCGCGAACGGATTGACCAATCCGCAAAATTTCTGTTGCATCTGAAAGTAGAAACTCGCCCGATTACAACGGTATGCGTACTTTTCCCCTAGGCCGTTCTAGTTACTCGTTTCGAGCATCAGAACTGCGAAAATTTAGAGTTTCTCAAGCGTTACTTATCTCCAAACTGCCATATCTCGCGAACGGATTGATCAATCCGCAAAATTTCTGTTGCATCTGAAAGTAGAAACTCGCCCGATTACAAGGGTATGCGTACTTTTCCGCTAGGCCGTTCTAGTTATTCGTTTCGAGCATCAGAACTGCGAAAATTTTGAGTTTCTCAAGCGTTTTTTACCTCCAAACTGCCATATCTCGCGAACGGATTGACCAATCCGCAAAATTTCTGTTGCATCTGAAAGTAGAAACTCGCCCGATTACAACGGTATGCGTACTTTTCCCCTAGGCCGTTCTAGTTACTCGTTTCGAGCATCAGAACTGCGAGAATTTTGAGTTTCTCAAGCGTTTCTTATCTCCAAACTGCCATATCACGCGAACGGATTGATCAATCCGCAAAATTTCTGTTGCATCTGAAAGCAGAAACTCGCCCGATTACAACGGTATGAGCACTTTTCCCCTAGGCCGTTCTAGTTATTCGTGTCGAGCATCAGAACTGCGAAAATTTGAGTTTCTCAAGCGTTTCTTACCTCCAAACTGCCATATCTCGCGAACGGATTGACCAATCCGCAAAATTTCTGTTGCTTCTGAAAGTAGAAACTCGCCCGATTACAACGGTATGCGTACTTCTCCCCTAGGCCGTTGTAGTCATTCGTTTCGAGCATCAGAACTGCGAAAATTTTGAGTTTCTCAAGCGTTTCTTATCTCCAAACTGCCATATCTCGCGAACGGATTGATCAATCCGCAAAATTTCTGTTGCATCTGAAAGTAGAAACTCGCCCGATTACAACGGTATGCGCACTTTTCCCCTAGGCGGTTCTAGTTATTCGTTTCGAGCATCAGAACTGCGAAAATTTTGAGTTTCTCAAGCGTTTCTTATTTCCAAACTGCCATATCTCGCGAACGGATTGACCAATCCGCAAAATTTCTGTTGCATCTGAGAGTAGAAACTCGCCCGATTACAACGGTATGCGTACTTTTCCCCTAGGCCGTTCTAGTTACTCGTTTCGAGCATCAGAACTGCGAAAATTTTGAGTTTCTCAAGCGTTTCTTACATCCAAACTGCCATATCTCGCGAACGGATTGATCAATCGGCAAAATTTCTGTTGCATCTGAAAGTAGAAACTCGCCCGATTACAACGGTATGCGCACTTTTCCCCTAGGCCGCTTTACTTATTCGTGTCGAGCATCAGAACTGCGAAAATTTTGAGTTTCTCAAGCGTTTCTTACCTCCAAACTACCATATCTCGCGAACGGATCGACCAATCCGCAAAATTTCTGTTGCTTCTGAAAGTAGAAACTCGCCCGATTACAACGGTATGCGTACTTCTCCCCTAGGCCGTTGTAGTCATTCGTTTCGAGCATCAGAACTGCGAAAATTTTGAGTTTCTCAAGCGTTTCTTACCTCCAAACTGCCATATCTCGCGAACGGATTGACCAATCCGCAAAATTTCTGTTGCATATGAAAGTAGAAACTCGCCCGATTACAACGGTATGCGTACTTTTCCCCTAGGCCGTTCTAGTTACTCGTTTCGAGCATCAGAACTGCGAAAATTTTGAGTTTCTCAAGCGTTTCTTATCTCCAAACTGCCATATCACGCGAACGGATTGATCAATCCGCAAAATTTCTGTTGCATCTGAAAGTAGAAACTCGCCCGATTACAACGGTATGCGCACTTTTCCCCTAGGCCGTTCTAGTTATTCGTGTCGAGCATCAGAACTGCGAAAATTTTGAGTTTCTCAAGCGTTTCTTATCTCCAAACTGCCATATCTCGCGAACGGATTGATCAATCCGCAAAATTTCTGTTGCTTCTGAAAGTAGAAACTCGCCCGATTACAACGGTATGCGTACTTCTCCCCTAGGCCGTTGTAGTCATTCGTTTCGAGCATCAGAACTGCGAAAATTTTGAGTTTCTCAAGCGTTTCTTATCTCCAAACTGCCATATCTCGCGAACGGATTGATCAATCCGCAAAATTTATGTTGCATCTGAAAGTAGAAACTCGCCCGATTACAACGGTATGCGCACTTTTCCCCTAGGCGGTTCTAGTTATTCGTTTCGAGCATCAGAACTGCGAAAATTTTGAGTTTCTCAAGCGTTTCTTATTTCCAAACTGCCATATCTCGCGAACGGATTGACCAATCCGCAAAATTTCTGTTGCATTTGAAAGTAGAAACTCGCCCGATTACAACGGTGGGTGTAGTTTTCCCCTAGGCCGTTCTAGTTATTCGTTTCGAGCATCAGAACTGCGAAAATTTTGAGTTTCTCAAGCGTTTCTTACCTCCAAACTGCCATATCTCGCGAACGGATTGACCAATCCGCAAAATTTCTGTTGCATCTGAGAGTAGAAACTCGCCCGATTACAACGGTATGCGTACTTTTCCCCTAGGCCGTTCTAGTTACTCGTTTCGAGCATCAGAACTGCGAAAATTTTGAGTTTCTCAAGCGTTTCTTATCTCCAAACTGCCATATCTCGCGAACGGATTGATCAATCCGCAAAATTTCTGTTGCATCTGAAAGTAGAAACTCGCCCGATTACAACGGTATGCGCACTTTTCCCCTAGGCGGTTCTAGTTATTCGTTTCGAGCATCAGAACTGCGAAAATTTTGAGTTTCTCAAGCGTTTCTTATTTCCAAACTGCCATATCTCGCGAACGGATTGACCAATCCGCAAAATTTCTGTTGCATCTGAGAGTAGAAACTCGCCCGATTACAACGGTATGCGTACTTTTCCCCTAGGCCGTTCTAGTTACTCGTTTCGAGCATCAGAACTGCGAAAATTTTGAGTTTCTCAAGCGTTTCTTACATCCAAACTGCCATATCTCGCGAACGGATTGATCAATCGGCAAAATTTCTGTTGCATCTGAAAGTAGAAACTCGCCCGATTACAACGGTATGCGCACTTTTCTCCTAGGCCGTTTTACTTATTCGTGTCGAGCATCAGAACTGCGAAAATTTTGAGTTTCTCAAGCGTTTCTTACCTCCAAACTACCATATCTCGCGAACGGATCGACCAATCCGCAAAATTTCTGTTGCTTCTGAAAGTAGAAACTCGCCCGATTACAACGGTATGCGTACTTCTCCCCTAGGCCGTTGTAGTCATTCGTTTCGAGCATCAGAACTGCGAAAATTTTGAGTTTCTCAAGCGTTTCTTACCTCCAAACTGCCATATCTCGCGAACGGATTGACCAATCCGCAAAATTTCTGTTGCATATGAAAGTAGAAACTCGCCCGATTACAACGGTATGCGTACTTTTCCCCTAGGCCGTTCTAGTTACTCGTTTCGAGCATCAGAACTGCGAAAATTTTGAGTTTCTCAAGCGTTTCTTATCTCCAAACTGCCATATCACGCGAACGGATTGATCAATCCGCAAAATTTCTGTTGCATCTGAAAGTAGAAACTCGCCCGATTACAACGGTATGCGCACTTTTCCCCTAGGCCGTTCTAGTTATTCGTGTCGAGCATCAGAACTGCGAAAATTTTGAGTTTCTCAAGCGTTTCTTATCTCCAAACTGCCATATCTCGCGAACGGATTGATCAATCCGCAAAATTTCTGTTGCTTCTGAAAGTAGAAACTCGCCCGATTACAACGGTATGCGTACTTCTCCCCTAGGCCGTTGTAGTCATTCGTTTCGAGCATCAGAACTGCGAAAATTTTGAGTTTCTCAAGCGTTTCTTATCTCCAAACTGCCATATCTCGCGAACGGATTGATCAATCCGCAAAATTTATGTTGCATCTGAAAGTAGAAACTCGCCCGATTACAACGGTATGCGCACTTTTCCCCTAGGCGGTTCTAGTTATTCGTTTCGAGCATCAGAACTGCGAAAATTTTGAGTTTCTCAAGCGTTTCTTATTTCCAAACTGCCATATCTCGCGAACGGATTGACCAATCCGCAAAATTTCTGTTGCATTTGAAAGTAGAAACTCGCCCGATTACAACGGTGGGTGTAGTTTTCCCCTAGGCCGTTCTAGTTATTCGTTTCGAGCATCAGAACTGCGAAAATTTTGAGTTTCTCAAGCGTTTCTTACCTCCAAACTGCCATATCTCGCGAACGGATTGACCAATCCGCAAAATTTCTGTTGCATCTGAGAGTAGAAACTCGCCCGATTACAACGGTATGCGTACTTTTCCCCTAGGCCGTTCTAGTTACTCGTTTCGAGCATCAGAACTGCGAAAATTTTGAGTTTCTCAAGCGTTTCTTATCTCCAAACTGCCATATCTCGCGAACGGATTGATCAATCGGCAAAATTTCTGTTGCATCTGAAAGTAGAAACTCGCCCGATTACAACGGTATGCGCACTTTTCCCCTAGGCCGTTTTACTTATTCGTGTCGAGCATCAGAACTGCGAAAATTTTGAGTTTCTCAAGCGTTTCTTACCTCCAAACTACCATATCTCGCGAACGGATCGACCAATCCGCAAAATTTCTGTTGCTTCTGAAAGTAGAAACTCGCCCGATTACAACGGTATGCGTACTTCTCCCCTAGGCCGTTGTAGTCATTCGTTTCGAGCATCAGAACTGCGAAAATTTTGAGTTTCTCAAGCGTTTCTTATCTCCAAACTGCCATATCTCGCGAACGGATTGATCAATCCGCAAAATTTCTGTTGCATCTGAAAGTAGAAACTCGCCCGATTACAACGGTAGGTGTAGTTTTCCCCTAGGCCGTTCTAGTTATACGTTTCGAGCATCAGAACTGCGAAAATTTTGAGTTTCTCAAGCGTTTCTTACATCCAAACTGCCATATTTCGCGAACGGATAGACAAATCCGCAAAATTTCTATTGCATCTGAAAGCAGAACCTCGCCCGATTACAACGGTATGCGTGCTTTTCCCCTATGCCGTTCTAGTTACTCGTTTCGAGCATCAGAACTGCGAAAATTTTGAGTTTCTCAAGCGTTTCTTATTTCCAAACTGCCATATCTCGCGAACGGATTGACCAATCCGCAAAATTTCTGTTGCATCTGAAAGTAGACACTTGCCCGATTACAACGGTATGCGTACTTTTCCCCTAGGCCGTTCTAGTTATTCGTTTCGAGCATCAGAACTGCGAAAATTTTGAGTTACTCAAGCGTTTCTTACCTCCAAACTGCCATATCTCGCGAACGGATTGACCAATCCGCAAAATTTCTGTTGCATCTGAAAGTAGAAACTCGCCCGATTACAACGGTATGCGTACTTTTCCCCTAGGCCGTTCTAGTTACTCGTTTCGAGCATCAGAACTGCGAAAATTTAGAGTTTCTCAAGCGTTACTTATCTCCAAACTGCCATATCTCGCGAACGGATTGATCAATCCGCAAAATTTCTGTTGCATCTGAAAGTAGAAACTCGCCCGATTACAAGGGTATGCGTACTTTTCCGCTAGGCCGTTCTAGTTATTCGTTTCGAGCATCAGAACTGCGAAAATTTTGAGTTTCTCAAGCGTTTTTTACCTCCAAACTGCCATATCTCGCGAACGGATTGACCAATCCGCAAAATTTCTGTTGCATCTGAAAGTAGAAACTCGCCCGATTACAACGGTATGCGTACTTTTCCCCTAGGCCGTTCTAGTTACTCGTTTCGAGCATCAGAACTGCGAGAATTTTGAGTTTCTCAAGCGTTTCTTATCTCCAAACTGCCATATCACGCGAACGGATTGATCAATCCGCAAAATTTCTGTTGCATCTGAAAGCAGAAACTCGCCCGATTACAACGGTATGAGCACTTTTCCCCTAGGCCGTTCTAGTTATTCGTGTCGAGCATCAGAACTGCGAAAATTTGAGTTTCTCAAGCGTTTCTTACCTCCAAACTGCCATATCTCGCGAACGGATTGACCAATCCGCAAAATTTCTGTTGCTTCTGAAAGTAGAAACTCGCCCGATTACAACGGTATGCGTACTTCTCCCCTAGGCCGTTGTAGTCATTCGTTTCGAGCATCAGAACTGCGAAAATTTTGAGTTTCTCAAGCGTTTTTTACCTCCAAACTGCCATATCTCGCGAACGGATTGACCAATCCGCAAAATTTCTGTTGCATCTGAAAGTAGAAACTCGCCCGATTACAACGGTATGCGTACTTTTCCCCTAGGCCGTTCTAGTTACTCGTTTCGAGCATCAGAACTGCGAGAATTTTGAGTTTCTCAAGCGTTTCTTATCTCCAAACTGCCATATCACGCGAACGGATTGATCAATCCGCAAAATTTCTGTTGCATCTGAAAGCAGAAACTCGCCCGATTACAACGGTAGGTGTAGTTTTCCCCTAGGCCGTTCTAGTTATACGTTTCGAGCATCAGAACTGCGAAAATTTTGAGTTTCTCAAGCGTTTCTTACATCCAAACTGCCATATTTCGCGAACGGATAGACAAATCCGCAAAATTTCTATTGCATCTGAAAGCAGAACCTCGCCCGATTACAACGGTATGCGTGCTTTTCCCCTATGCCGTTCTAGTTACTCGTTTCGAGCATCAGAACTGCGAAAATTTTGAGTTTCTCAAGCGTTTCTTATTTCCAAACTGCCATATCTCGCGAACGGATTGACCAATCCGCAAAATTTCTGTTGCATCTGAAAGTAGACACTTGCCCGATTACAACGGTATGCGTACTTTTCCCCTAGGCCGTTCTAGTTATTCGTTTCGAGCATCAGAACTGCGAAAATTTTGAGTTACTCAAGCGTTTCTTACCTCCAAACTGCCATATCTCGCGAACGGATTGACCAATCCGCAAAATTTCTGTTGCATCTGAAAGTAGAAACTCGCCCGATTACAACGGTATGCGTACTTTTCCCCTAGGCCGTTCTAGTTACTCGTTTCGAGCATCAGAACTGCGAAAATTTAGAGTTTCTCAAGCGTTACTTATCTCCAAACTGCCATATCTCGCGAACGGATTGATCAATCCGCAAAATTTCTGTTGCATCTGAAAGTAGAAACTCGCCCGATTACAAGGGTATGCGTACTTTTCCGCTAGGCCGTTCTAGTTATTCGTTTCGAGCATCAGAACTGCGAAAATTTTGAGTTTCTCAAGCGTTTTTTACCTCCAAACTGCCATATCTCGCGAACGGATTGACCAATCCGCAAAATTTCTGTTGCATCTGAAAGTAGAAACTCGCCCGATTACAACGGTATGCGTACTTTTCCCCTAGGCCGTTCTAGTTACTCGTTTCGAGCATCAGAACTGCGAGAATTTTGAGTTTCTCAAGCGTTTCTTATCTCCAAACTGCCATATCACGCGAACGGATTGATCAATCCGCAAAATTTCTGTTGCATCTGAAAGCAGAAACTCGCCCGATTACAACGGTATGAGCACTTTTCCCCTAGGCCGTTCTAGTTATTCGTGTCGAGCATCAGAACTGCGAAAATTTGAGTTTCTCAAGCGTTTCTTACCTCCAAACTGCCATATCTCGCGAACGGATTGACCAATCCGCAAAATTTCTGTTGCTTCTGAAAGTAGAAACTCGCCCGATTACAACGGTATGCGTACTTCTCCCCTAGGCCGTTGTAGTCATTCGTTTCGAGCATCAGAACTGCGAAAATTTTGAGTTTCTCAAGCGTTTCTTATCTCCAAACTGCCATATCTCGCGAACGGATTGATCAATCCGCAAAATTTCTGTTGCATCTGAAAGTAGAAACTCGCCCGATTACAACGGTATGCGCACTTTTCCCCTAGGCGGTTCTAGTTATTCGTTTCGAGCATCAGAACTGCGAAAATTTTGAGTTTCTCAAGCGTTTCTTATTTCCAAACTGCCATATCTCGCGAACGGATTGACCAATCCGCAAAATTTCTGTTGCATCTGAGAGTAGAAACTCGCCCGATTACAACGGTATGCGTACTTTTCCCCTAGGCCGTTCTAGTTACTCGTTTCGAGCATCAGAACTGCGAAAATTTTGAGTTTCTCAAGCGTTTCTTACATCCAAACTGCCATATCTCGCGAACGGATTGATCAATCGGCAAAATTTCTGTTGCATCTGAAAGTAGAAACTCGCCCGATTACAACGGTATGCGCACTTTTCCCCTAGGCCGCTTTACTTATTCGTGTCGAGCATCAGAACTGCGAAAATTTTGAGTTTCTCAAGCGTTTCTTACCTCCAAACTACCATATCTCGCGAACGGATCGACCAATCCGCAAAATTTCTGTTGCTTCTGAAAGTAGAAACTCGCCCGATTACAACGGTATGCGTACTTCTCCCCTAGGCCGTTGTAGTCATTCGTTTCGAGCATCAGAACTGCGAAAATTTTGAGTTTCTCAAGCGTTTCTTACCTCCAAACTGCCATATCTCGCGAACGGATTGACCAATCCGCAAAATTTCTGTTGCATATGAAAGTAGAAACTCGCCCGATTACAACGGTATGCGTACTTTTCCCCTAGGCCGTTCTAGTTACTCGTTTCGAGCATCAGAACTGCGAAAATTTTGAGTTTCTCAAGCGTTTCTTATCTCCAAACTGCCATATCACGCGAACGGATTGATCAATCCGCAAAATTTCTGTTGCATCTGAAAGTAGAAACTCGCCCGATTACAACGGTATGCGCACTTTTCCCCTAGGCCGTTCTAGTTATTCGTGTCGAGCATCAGAACTGCGAAAATTTTGAGTTTCTCAAGCGTTTCTTATCTCCAAACTGCCATATCTCGCGAACGGATTGATCAATCCGCAAAATTTCTGTTGCTTCTGAAAGTAGAAACTCGCCCGATTACAACGGTATGCGTACTTCTCCCCTAGGCCGTTGTAGTCATTCGTTTCGAGCATCAGAACTGCGAAAATTTTGAGTTTCTCAAGCGTTTCTTATCTCCAAACTGCCATATCTCGCGAACGGATTGATCAATCCGCAAAATTTATGTTGCATCTGAAAGTAGAAACTCGCCCGATTACAACGGTATGCGCACTTTTCCCCTAGGCGGTTCTAGTTATTCGTTTCGAGCATCAGAACTGCGAAAATTTTGAGTTTCTCAAGCGTTTCTTATTTCCAAACTGCCATATCTCGCGAACGGATTGACCAATCCGCAAAATTTCTGTTGCATTTGAAAGTAGAAACTCGCCCGATTACAACGGTGGGTGTAGTTTTCCCCTAGGCCGTTCTAGTTATTCGTTTCGAGCATCAGAACTGCGAAAATTTTGAGTTTCTCAAGCGTTTCTTACCTCCAAACTGCCATATCTCGCGAACGGATTGACCAATCCGCAAAATTTCTGTTGCATCTGAGAGTAGAAACTCGCCCGATTACAACGGTATGCGTACTTTTCCCCTAGGCCGTTCTAGTTACTCGTTTCGAGCATCAGAACTGCGAAAATTTTGAGTTTCTCAAGCGTTTCTTATCTCCAAACTGCCATATCTCGCGAACGGATTGATCAATCCGCAAAATTTCTGTTGCATCTGAAAGTAGAAACTCGCCCGATTACAACGGTATGCGCACTTTTCCCCTAGGCGGTTCTAGTTATTCGTTTCGAGCATCAGAACTGCGAAAATTTTGAGTTTCTCAAGCGTTTCTTATTTCCAAACTGCCATATCTCGCGAACGGATTGACCAATCCGCAAAATTTCTGTTGCATCTGAGAGTAGAAACTCGCCCGATTACAACGGTATGCGTACTTTTCCCCTAGGCCGTTCTAGTTACTCGTTTCGAGCATCAGAACTGCGAAAATTTTGAGTTTCTCAAGCGTTTCTTACATCCAAACTGCCATATCTCGCGAACGGATTGATCAATCGGCAAAATTTCTGTTGCATCTGAAAGTAGAAACTCGCCCGATTACAACGGTATGCGCACTTTTCTCCTAGGCCGTTTTACTTATTCGTGTCGAGCATCAGAACTGCGAAAATTTTGAGTTTCTCAAGCGTTTCTTACCTCCAAACTACCATATCTCGCGAACGGATCGACCAATCCGCAAAATTTCTGTTGCTTCTGAAAGTAGAAACTCGCCCGATTACAACGGTATGCGTACTTCTCCCCTAGGCCGTTGTAGTCATTCGTTTCGAGCATCAGAACTGCGAAAATTTTGAGTTTCTCAAGCGTTTCTTACCTCCAAACTGCCATATCTCGCGAACGGATTGACCAATCCGCAAAATTTCTGTTGCATATGAAAGTAGAAACTCGCCCGATTACAACGGTATGCGTACTTTTCCCCTAGGCCGTTCTAGTTACTCGTTTCGAGCATCAGAACTGCGAAAATTTTGAGTTTCTCAAGCGTTTCTTATCTCCAAACTGCCATATCACGCGAACGGATTGATCAATCCGCAAAATTTCTGTTGCATCTGAAAGTAGAAACTCGCCCGATTACAACGGTATGCGCACTTTTCCCCTAGGCCGTTCTAGTTATTCGTGTCGAGCATCAGAACTGCGAAAATTTTGAGTTTCTCAAGCGTTTCTTATCTCCAAACTGCCATATCTCGCGAACGGATTGATCAATCCGCAAAATTTCTGTTGCTTCTGAAAGTAGAAACTCGCCCGATTACAACGGTATGCGTACTTCTCCCCTAGGCCGTTGTAGTCATTCGTTTCGAGCATCAGAACTGCGAAAATTTTGAGTTTCTCAAGCGTTTCTTATCTCCAAACTGCCATATCTCGCGAACGGATTGATCAATCCGCAAAATTTATGTTGCATCTGAAAGTAGAAACTCGCCCGATTACAACGGTATGCGCACTTTTCCCCTAGGCGGTTCTAGTTATTCGTTTCGAGCATCAGAACTGCGAAAATTTTGAGTTTCTCAAGCGTTTCTTATTTCCAAACTGCCATATCTCGCGAACGGATTGACCAATCCGCAAAATTTCTGTTGCATTTGAAAGTAGAAACTCGCCCGATTACAACGGTGGGTGTAGTTTTCCCCTAGGCCGTTCTAGTTATTCGTTTCGAGCATCAGAACTGCGAAAATTTTGAGTTTCTCAAGCGTTTCTTACCTCCAAACTGCCATATCTCGCGAACGGATTGACCAATCCGCAAAATTTCTGTTGCATCTGAGAGTAGAAACTCGCCCGATTACAACGGTATGCGTACTTTTCCCCTAGGCCGTTCTAGTTACTCGTTTCGAGCATCAGAACTGCGAAAATTTTGAGTTTCTCAAGCGTTTCTTATCTCCAAACTGCCATATCTCGCGAACGGATTGATCAATCGGCAAAATTTCTGTTGCATCTGAAAGTAGAAACTCGCCCGATTACAACGGTATGCGCACTTTTCCCCTAGGCCGTTTTACTTATTCGTGTCGAGCATCAGAACTGCGAAAATTTTGAGTTTCTCAAGCGTTTCTTACCTCCAAACTACCATATCTCGCGAACGGATCGACCAATCCGCAAAATTTCTGTTGCTTCTGAAAGTAGAAACTCGCCCGATTACAACGGTATGCGTACTTCTCCCCTAGGCCGTTGTAGTCATTCGTTTCGAGCATCAGAACTGCGAAAATTTTGAGTTTCTCAAGCGTTTCTTACCTCCAAACTGCCATATCTCGCGAACGGATTGACCAATCCGCAAAATTTCTGTTGCATATGAAAGTAGAAACTCGCCCGATTACAATGGTATGCGTACTTTTCCCCTAGGCCGTTCTAGTTACTCGTTTCGAGCATCAGAACTGCGAAAATTTTGAGTTTCTCAAGCGTTTCTTATCTCCAAACTGCCATATCACGAGAACGGATTGATCAATCCGCAAAATTTCTGTTGCATCTGAAAGTAGAAACTCGCCCGATTACAACGGTATGCGCACTTTTCCCCTAGGCCGTTCTAGTTATTCGTGTCGAGCATCAGAACTGCGAAAATTTTGAGTTTCTCAAGCGTTTCTTATCTCCAAACTGCCATATCTCGCGAACGGATTGATCAATCCGCAAAATTTCTGTTGCTTCTGAAAGTAGAAACTCGCCCGATTACAACGGTATGCGTACTTCTCCCCTAGGCCGTTGTAGTCATTCGTTTCGAGCATCAGAACTGCGAAAATTTTGAGTTTCTCAAGCGTTTCTTATCTCCAAACTGCCATATCTCGCGAACGGATTGATCAATCCGCAAAATTTATGTTGCATCTGAAAGTAGAAACTCGCCCGATTACAACGGTATGCGCACTTTTCCCCTAGGCGGTTCTAGTTATTCGTTTCGAGCATCAGAACTGCGAAAATTTTGAGTTTCTCAAGCGTTTCTTATTTCCAAACTGCCATATCTCGCGAACGGATTGACCAATCCGCAAAATTTCTGTTGCATTTGAAAGTAGAAACTCGCCCGATTACAACGGTGGGTGTAGTTTTCCCCTAGGCCGTTCTAGTTATTCGTTTCGAGCATCAGAACTGCGAAAATTTTGAGTTTCTCAAGCGTTTCTTACCTCCAAACTGCCATATCTCGCGAACGGATTGACCAATCCGCAAAATTTCTGTTGCATCTGAAAGTAGAAACTCGCCCGATTACAACGGTATGCGTACTTTTCCCCTAGGCCGTTCTAGTTACTCGTTTCGAGCATCAGAACTGCGAACATTTTGAGTTTCTCAAGCGTTACTTATCTCCAAACTGCCATATCTCGCGAACGGATTGATCAATCCGCAAAATTTCTGTTGCATCTGAAAGTAGAAACTCGCCCGATTACAACGGTATGCGTACTTTTCCCCTAGGCCGTTCTAGTTACTAGTTTCGAGCATCAGAACTGCGAAAATTTTGAGTTTCTCAAGCGTTTCTTATCTCGAAACTGCCATATCTCGCGAACGGATTGATCAATCCGCAAAATTTCTGTTGCATCTGAAAGTAAAAACTCGCCCGATTACAACGGTATGCGCACTTTTCCCCTAGGCCGTTCTAGTTATTCGTGTCGAGCATCAGAACTGCGAAAATTTTGAGTTTCTCAAGCGTTTCTTACCTCCAAACTACCATATCTCGCGAACGGATTCACCAATCCGCAAAATTTCTGTTGCTTCTGAAAGTAGAAACTCGCCCGATTACAACGGTATGCGTACTTTTCCCCTAGGCCGTTCTAGTTACTCGTTTCGAGCATCAGAACTGCGAAAATTTTGAGTTTCTCAAGCGTTTCTTATCTCCAAACTGCCATATCTCGCGAACGGATTGATCAATCCGCAAAATTTATGTTGCATCTGAAAGTAGAAACTCGCCCGATTACAACGGTATGCGCACTTTTCCCCTAGGCGGTTCTAGTTATTCGTTTCGAGCATCAGAACTGCGAAAATTTTGAGTTTCTCAAGCGTTTCTTATTTCCAAACTGCCATATCTCGCGAACGGATTGACCAATCCGCAAAATTTCTGTTGCATTTGAAAGTAGAAACTCGCCCGATTACAACGGTGGGTGTAGTTTTCCCCTAGGCCGTTCTAGTTATTCGTTTCGAGCATCAGAACTGCGAAAATTTTGAGTTTCTCAAGCGTTTCTTACCTCCAAACTGCCATATCTCGCGAACGGATTGACCAATCCGCAAAATTTCTGTTGCATCTGAGAGTAGAAACTCGCCCGATTACAACGGTATGCGTACTTTTCCCCTAGGCCGTTCTAGTTACTCGTTTCGAGCATCAGAACTGCGAAAATTTTGAGTTTCTCAAGCGTTTCTTATCTCCAAACTGCCATATCTCGCGAACGGATTGATCAATCGGTAAAATTTCTGTTGCATCTGAAAGTAGAAACTCGCCCGATTACAACGGTATGCGCACTTTTCCCCTAGGCCGTTTTACTTATTCGTGTCGAGCATCAGAACTGCGAAAATTTTGAGTTTCTCAACCGTTTCTTACCTCCAAACTACCATATCTCGCGAACGGATCGACCAATCCGCAAAATTTCTGTTGCTTCTGAAAGTAGAAACTCGCCCGATTACAACGGTATGCGTACTTCTCCCCTAGGCCGTTGTAGTCATTCGTTTCGAGCATCAGAACTGCGAAAATTTTGAGTTTCTCAAGCGTTTCTTACCTCCAAACTGTCATATCTCGCGAACGGATTGACCAATCCGCAAAATTTCTGTTGCATATGAAAGTAGAAACTCGCCCGATTACAACGGTATGCGTACTTTTCCCCTAGGCCGTTCTAGTTACTCGTTTCGAGCATCAGAACTGCGAAAATTTTGAGTTTCTCAAGCGTTTCTTATCTCCAAACTGCCATATCACGCGAACGGATTGATCAATCCGCAAAATTTCTGTTGCATCTGAAAGTAGAAACTCGCCCGATTACAACGGTATGCGCACTTTTCCCCTAGGCCGTTCTAGTTATTCGTGTCGAGCATCAGAACTGCGAAAATTTTGAGTTTCTCAAGCGTTTCTTATCTCCAAACTGCCATATCTCGCGAACGGATTGATCAATCCGCAAAATTTCTGTTGCTTCTGAAAGTAGAAACTCGCCCGATTACAACGGTATGCGTACTTCTCCCCTAGGCCGTTGTAGTCATTCGTTTCGAGCATCAGAACTGCGAAAATTTTGAGTTTCTCAAGCGTTTCTTATCTCCAAACTGCCATATCTCGCGAACGGATTGATCAATCCGCAAAATTTATGTTGCATCTGAAAGTAGAAACTCGCCCGATTACAACGGTATGCGCACTTTTCCCCTAGGCGGTTCTAGTTATTCGTTTCGAGCATCAGAACTGCGAAAATTTTGAGTTTCTCAAGCGTTTCTTATTTCCAAGCTGCCATATCTCGCGAACGGATTGACCAATCCGCAAAATTTCTGTTGCATTTGAAAGTAGAAACTCGCCCGATTACAACGGTATGCGCACTTTTCCCCTAGGCCGTTCTAGTTATTCGTGTCGAGCATCAGAACTGCGAAAATTTTGAGTTTCTCAAGCGTTTCTTATCTCCAAACTGCCATATCTCGCGAACGGATTGATCAATCCGCAAAATTTCTGTTGCTTCTGAAAGTAGAAACTCGCCCGATTACAACGGTATGCGTACTTCTCCCCTAGGCCGTTGTAGTCATTCGTTTCGAGCATCAGAACTGCGAAAATTTTGAGTTTCTCAAGCGTTTCTTATCTCCAAACTGCCATATCTCGCGAACGGATTGATCAATCCGCAAAATTTATGTTGCATCTGAAAGTAGAAACTCGCCCGATTACAACGGTATGCGCACTTTTCCCCTAGGCGGTTCTAGTTATTCGTTTCGAGCATCAGAACTGCGAAAATTTTGAGTTTCTCAAGCGTTTCTTATTTCCAAGCTGCCATATCTCGCGAACGGATTGACCAATCCGCAAAATTTCTGTTGCATTTGAAAGTAGAAACTCGCCCGATTACAACGGTGGGTGTAGTTTTCCCCTAGGCCGTTCTAGTTATTCGTTTCGAGCATCAGAACTGCGAAAATTTTGAGTTTCTCAAGCGTTTCTTACCTCCAAACTGCCATATCTCGCGAACGGATTGACCAATCCGCAAAATTTCTGTTGCATCTGAAAGTAGAAACTCGCCCGATTACAACGGTATGCGTACTTTTCCCCTAGGCCGTTCTAGTTACTCGTTTCGAGCATCAGAACTGCGAACATTTTGAGTTTCTCAAGCGTTACTTATCTCCAAACTGCCATATCTCGCGAACGGATTGATCAATCCGCAAAATTTCTGTTGCATCTGAAAGTAGAAACTCGCCCGATTACAACGGTATGCGTACTTTTCCCCTAGGCCGTTCTAGTTACTAGTTTCGAGCATCAGAACTGCGAAAATTTTGAGTTTCTCAAGCGTTTCTTATCTCGAAACTGCCATATCTCGCGAACGGATTGATCAATCCGCAAAATTTCTGTTGCATCTGAAAGTAAAAACTCGCCCGATTACAACGGTATGCGCACTTTTCCCCTAGGCCGTTCTAGTTATTCGTGTCGAGCATCAGAACTGCGAAAATTTTGAGTTTCTCAAGCGTTTCTTACCTCCAAACTACCATATCTCGCGAACGGATTCACCAATCCGCAAAATTTCTGTTGCTTCTGAAAGTAGAAACTCGCCCGATTACAACGGTATGCGTACTTTTCCCCTAGGCCGTTCTAGTTACTCGTTTCGAGCATCAGAACTGCGAAAATTTTGAGTTTCTCAAGCGTTTCTTATCTCCAAACTGCCATATCTCGCGAACGGATTGATCAATCCGCAAAATTTCTGTTGCTTCTGAAAGTAGAAACTCGCGCGATTACAACGGTATGCGTACTTCTCCCCTAGGCCGTTGTAGTCATTCGTTTCGAGCATCAGAACTGCGAAAATTTTGAGTTTCTCAAGCGTTTCTTATCTCCAAACTGCCATATCTCGCGAACGGATTGATCAATCCGCAAAATTTCTGTTGCATCTGAAAGTAGAAACTCCCCCGATTACAAAGGTACGCGCACTTTCCCATAGGCGGATCTAGTTATTCGTTTCTAGCATCAGAACTGCGAAAATTTTGAGTTTCTCAAGCGTTTCTTACATCCAAACTGCCATATCTCGCGAACCGATTGAACAATCCGCAAAATTTCTGTTGCATCTGAAAGTAGAAACTCGCCCGATTACAACGGTAGGTGTAGTTTTCCCCTAGGCCGTTCTAGTTATTCGTTTCGAGCATCAGAACTGCCCAAATTTTGAGTTTCTCAAGCGTTTCTCACCTCCAAACTGCCATATCTCGCAAACGGATAGACCAATCCGGAAAATTTCTATTGCATCTGAAAGTAGAAACTCGCCCGATTACAACGGTATGTGTAGTTTTCCCCTAGGCCGTTCCAGTTATTCGTTTCGAGCATCGGAACTGCGAAAATTTAGAGCTTCTCAAGCGTTTCTTACCTCCAAACTGCCATATTTCGCGAACGGATAGACCAATCCGCAAAATTTCTATTGCATCTGAAAGTAGAAACTCGCCCGATTACAACGGAATGCGCACTTTTCCCCTAGGCGGTTCTAGTTATTCGTTTCGAGCATCAGAACTGCGAAAATTTTGAGTTTCTCAAGCGTTTCTTACCTCCAAACTGCCATATCTCGCGAACGGATTGAACAATCCGCAAAATTTCTGTTGCATCTGAAAGTAGAAACTCGCCCGATTACAACGGTAGGTGTAGTTTTCCCCTAGGCCGTTCTAGTTATTCGTTTCGAGCATCAGAACTGCGAAAATTTTGAGTTTCTCAAGCGTTTCTTACCTCCAAACTGCCATATCTCGCGAACGGATTGACCAATCCGCAAAATTTCTGTTGCATCTGAGAGTAGAAACTGGCCCGATTACAACGGTATGCGTACTTTTCCCCTAGGCCGTTCTAGTTACTCGTTTCGAGCATCAGAACTGCGAAAATTTTGAGTTTCTCAAGCGTTTCTTATCTCCAAACTGCCATATCTCGCGAACGGATTGATCAATCGGCAAAATTTCTGTTGCATCTGAAAGTAGAAACTCGCCCGATTACAACGGTATGCGCACTTTTCCCCTAGGCCGTTCTACTTATTCGTGTCGAGCATCAGAACTGCGAAAATTTTGAGTTTCTCAAGCGTTTCTTACCTCCAAACTACCATATCTCGCGAACGGATCGACCAATCCGCAAAATCTCTGTTGCTTCTGAAAGTTGAAACTCGCCCGATTACAACGGTATGCGTACTTCTCCCCTAGGCCGTTGTAGTCATTCGTTTCGAGCATCAGAACTGCGAAAATTTTGAGTTTCTCAAGCGTTTCTTATCTCCAAACTGCCATATCTCGCGAACGGATTGATCAATCCGCAAAATTTCTGTTGCATCTGAAAGTAGAAACTCGCCCGATTACAACGGTATGCGCACTTGTCCCCTAGGCGGTTTTAGTTATTCGTTTCGAGCATCAGAACTGCGAAAATTTTGAGTTTCTCAAGCGTTTCTTACCTCCAAACTGCCATATCTCGCGAACGGATTGACCAATCCGCAAAATTTCTGTTGCATCTGAAAGTAGAAACTCGCCCGATTACAACGGTAGGTGTAGTTTTCCCCTAGGCCGTTCTAGTTATTCGTTTCGAGCATCAGAACTGCGAAAATTTTGAGTTTCTCAAGCGTTTCTTACCTCCAAACTGCCATATCTCGCGAACGGATAGACCAATCCGCAAAATTTCTGTTGCATCTGAAAGCAGAAACTCGCCCGATTACAACGGTATGCGTACTTTTCCCCTATGCCGTTCTAGTTACTCGTTTCGAGCATCAGAACTGCGAAAATTTTGAGTTTCTCAAGCGTTTCTTATTTCCAAACTGCCATATCTCGCGAACGGATTGACCAATCCGCAAAATTTCTGTTGCATCTGAAAGTAGAAACTCGCCCGATTACAACGGTATGCGTACTTTTCCCCTAGGCCGTTCTAGTTACTCGTTTCGAGCATCAGAACTGCGAAAATTTTGAGTTTCTCAAGCGTTTCTTATCTCCAAACTGCCATATCTCGCGAACGGATTGATCAATCCGCAAAATTTCTGTTGCATCTGAAAGTAGAAACTCGCCCGATTACAACGGTATGCGTACTTTTCCGCTAGGCCGTTCTAGTTATTCGTTTCGAGCATCAGAACTGCGAAAATTTTGAGTTTCTCAAGCGTTTCTTACATCCAAACTGCCATATCTCGCGAACGGATTGACCAATCCGCAAAATTTCTGTTGCATCTGAAAGTAGAAACTCGCCCGATTACAACGGTATGCGTACTTTTCCCCTAGGCCGTTCTAGTTACTCGTTTCGAGCATCAGAACTGCGAAAATTTTGAGTTTCTCAAGCGTTTCTTATCTCCAAACTGCCATATCTCGCGAACGGATTGATCAATCCGCAAAATTTCTGTTGCATCTGAAAGTAGAAACTCGCCCGATTACAACGGTATGCGCACTTTTCCCCTAGGCCGTTCTAGTTATTCGTGTCGAGCATCAGAACTGCGAAAATTTTGAGTTTCTCAAGCGTTTCTTACCTCCAAACTACCATATCTCGCGAACGGATTCACCAATCCGCAAAATTTCTGTTGCTTCTGAAAGTAGAAACTCACCCGATTACAACGGTATGCGTACTTTTCCCCTAGGCCGTTCTAGTTACTCGTTTCGAGCATCAGAACTGCGAAAATTTTGAGTTTCTCAAGCGTTTCTTACCTCCAAACTGCCATATCTCGCGAACGGATAGACCAATCCGCAAAATTTCTATTGCATCTGAATGTAGAAACTCGCCCGATTACAACGGTATGTGTAGTTTTCCCCTAGGCCGTTCCAGGTATTCGTTTCGAGCATCAGAACTGCGAAAATTTTGAGTTTCTCAAGCGTTTCTTACATCCATACTGCCATATCTCGCGAACGGATTGACCAATCCGCAAAATTTCTGTTGCATCTGAAAGCAGAAACTCGCCCGATTACAACGGTATGCGTACTTTTCCCCTATGCCGTTCTAGTTACTCGTTTCGAGCATCAGAACTGCGAAAATTTTGAGTTTCTCAAGCGTTTCTTATCTCCAAACTGCCATATCTCGCGAACGGATTGATCAATCCGCAAAATTTCTGTTGCATCTGAAAGTAGAAACTCGCCCGATTACAACGGTATGCGTACTTTTCCGCTAGGCCGTTCTAGTTATTCGTTTCGAGCATCAGAACTGCGAAAATTTTGAGTTTCTCAAGCGTTTCTTACCTCCAAACTGCCATATCTCGCGAACGGATTGACCAATCCGCAAAATTTCTGTTGCATCTGAAAGTAGAAACTCGCCCGATTACAACGGTATGCGTACTTTTCCCCTAGACCGTTCTAGTTATTCGTGTCGAGCATCAGAACTGCGAAAATTTTGAGTTTCTCAAGCGTTTCTTACCTCCAAACTACCATATCTCGCGAACGGATTCACCAATCCGCAATATTTCTGTTGCTTCTGAAAGTAGAAACTCGCCCGATTACAACGGCATGCGTACTTTTCCCCTAGGCCGTTCTAGTTACTCGTTTCGAGCATCAGAACTGCGAAAATTTTGAGTTTCTCAAGCGTTTCTTATCTCCAAACTGCCATATCTCGCGAACGGATTGATCAATCCGCAAAATTTCTGTTGCTTCTGAAAGTAGAAACTCGCCCGATTACAACGGTATGCGTACTTCTCCCCTAGGCCGTTGTAGTCATTCGTTTCGAGCATCAGAACTGCGAAAATTTTGAGTTTCTCAAGCGTTTCTTATCTCCAAACTGCCATATCTCGCGAACGGATTGATCAATCCGCAAAATTTCTGTTGCATCTGAAAGTAGAAACTCGCCCGATTACAACGGTATGCGTACTTTTCCGCTAGGCCGTTCTAGTTATTCGTTTCGAGCATCAGAACTGCGAAAATTTTGAGTTTCTCAAGCGTCTCTTACCTCCAAACTGCCATATCTCGCGAACGGATTGATCAATCCGCAAAATTTCTGTTGCATCTGAAAGTAGAAACTCGCCCGATTACAAAGGTATGCGTGCTTTTCCCCTAGGCCGTTCTAGTTACTCGTTTCGAGCATCAGAACTGCGAAAATTTTGAGTTTCTCAAGCGTTTCTTATCTCCAAACTGCCATATCTCGCGAACGGATTGATCAATCCGCAAAATTTCTGTTGCATCTGAAAGTAGAAACTCCCCCGATTACAAAGGTATGCGCACTTTTCCCCTAGGCGGATCTTGTTATTCGTTTCGAGCATCAGAACTGCGAAAATTTTGAGTTTCTCAAGCGTTTCTTACCTCCAAACTGCCATATCTCGCGAACGGATTGAACAATCCGCAAAATTTCTGTTGCATCTGAAAGTAGAAACACGCCCGATTACAACGGTAGGTGTAGTTTTCCCCTAGGCCGTTCTAGTTATTCGTTTCGAGCATCAGAACTGCGCAAATTTTGAGTTTCTCAAGCGTTTCTTATCTCCAAACTGCCATATCTCGCGAACGGATTGATCAATCGGCAAAATTTCTGTTGCATCTGAAAGTAGAAACTCGCCCGATTACAACGGTATGCGCACTTTTCCCCTAGGCCGTTTTACTTATTCGTGTCGAGCATCAGAACTGCGAAAATTTTGAGTTTCTCAAGCGTTTCTTACCTCCAAACTACCATATCTCGCGAACGGATCGGCCAATCCGCAAAATTTCTGTTGCTTCTGAAAGTAGAAACTCGCCCGATTACAACGGTATGCGTACTTCTCCCCTAGGCCGTTGTAGTCATTCGTTTCGAGCATCAGAACTGCGAAAATTTTGAGTTTCTCAAGCGTTTCTTACCTCCAAACTGCCATATCTCGCGAACGGATTGACCAATCCGCAAAATTTCTGTTGCATCTGAGAGTAGAAACTCGCCCGATTACAACGGTATGCGTACTTTTCCCCTAGGCCGTTCTAGTTACTCGTTTCGAGCATCAGAACTGCGAAAATTTTGAGTTTCTCAAGCGTTTCTTATCTCCAAACTGCCATATCTCGCGAACGGATTGATCAATCGGCAAAATTTCTGTTGCATCTGAAAGTAGAAACTCGCCCGATTACAACGGTATGCGCACTTTTCCCCTAGGCCGTTTTACTTATTCGTGTCGAGCATCAGAACTGCGAAAATTTTGAGTTTCTCAAGCGTTTCTTACCTCCAAACTACCATATCTCGCGAACGGATCGACCAATCCGCAAAATTTCTGTTGCTTCTGAAAGTAGAAACTCGCCCGATTACAACGGTATGCGTACTTCTCCCCTAGGCCGTTGTAGTCATTCGTTTCGAGCATCAGAACTGCGAAAATTTTGAGTTTCTCAAGCGTTTCTTATCTCCAAACTGCCATATCTCGCGAACGGATTGATCAATCCGCAAAATTTATGTTGCATCTGAAAGTAGAAACTCGCCCGATTACAACGGTATGCGCACTTTTCCCCTAGGCGGTTCTAGTTATTCGTTTCGAGCATCAGAACTGCGAAAATTTTGAGTTTCTCAAGCGTTTCTTATTTCCAAACTGCCATATCTCGCGAACGGATTGACCAATCCGCAAAATTTCTGTTGCATTTGAAAGTAGAAACTCGCCCGATTACAACGGTGGGTGTAGTTTTCCCCTAGGCCGTTCTAGTTATTCGTTTCGAGCATCAGAACTGCGAAAATTTTGAGTTTCTCAAGCGTTTCTTACCTCCAAACTGCCATATCTCGCGAACGGATTGACCAATCCGCAAAATTTCTGTTGCATCTGAAAGTAGAAACTCGCCCGATTACAACGGTATGCGTACTTTTCCCCTAGGCCGTTCTAGTTACTCGTTTCGAGCATCAGAACTGCGAACATTTTGAGTTTCTCAAGCGTTACTTATCTCCAAACTGCCATATCTCGCGAACGGATTGATCAATCCGCAAAATTTCTGTTGCATCTGAAAGTAGAAACTCGCCCGATTACAACGGTATGCGTACTTTTCCCCTAGGCCGTTCTAGTTACTAGTTTCGAGCATCAGAACTGCGAAAATTTTGAGTTTCTCAAGCGTTTCTTATCTCGAAACTGCCATATCTCGCGAACGGATTGATCAATCCGCAAAATTTCTGTTGCATCTGAAAGTAAAAACTCGCCCGATTACAACGGTATGCGCACTTTTCCCCTAGGCCGTTCTAGTTATTCGTGTCGAGCATCAGAACTGCGAAAATTTTGAGTTTCTCAAGCGTTTCTTACCTCCAAACTACCATATCTCGCGAACGGATTCACCAATCCGCAAAATTTCTGTTGCTTCTGAAAGTAGAAACTCGCCCGATTACAACGGTATGCGTACTTTTCCCCTAGGCCGTTCTAGTTACTCGTTTCGAGCATCAGAACTGCGAAAATTTTGAGTTTCTCAAGCGTTTCTTATCTCCAAACTGCCATATCTCGCGAACGGATTGATCAATCCGCAAAATTTATGTTGCATCTGAAAGTAGAAACTCGCCCGATTACAACGGTATGCGCACTTTTCCCCTAGGCGGTTCTAGTTATTCGTTTCGAGCATCAGAACTGCGAAAATTTTGAGTTTCTCAAGCGTTTCTTATTTCCAAACTGCCATATCTCGCGAACGGATTGACCAATCCGCAAAATTTCTGTTGCATTTGAAAGTAGAAACTCGCCCGATTACAACGGTGGGTGTAGTTTTCCCCTAGGCCGTTCTAGTTATTCGTTTCGAGCATCAGAACTGCGAAAATTTTGAGTTTCTCAAGCGTTTCTTACCTCCAAACTGCCATATCTCGCGAACGGATTGACCAATCCGCAAAATTTCTGTTGCATCTGAGAGTAGAAACTCGCCCGATTACAACGGTATGCGTACTTTTCCCCTAGGCCGTTCTAGTTACTCGTTTCGAGCATCAGAACTGCGAAAATTTTGAGTTTCTCAAGCGTTTCTTATCTCCAAACTGCCATATCTCGCGAACGGATTGATCAATCGGTAAAATTTCTGTTGCATCTGAAAGTAGAAACTCGCCCGATTACAACGGTATGCGCACTTTTCCCCTAGGCCGTTTTACTTATTCGTGTCGAGCATCAGAACTGCGAAAATTTTGAGTTTCTCAACCGTTTCTTACCTCCAAACTACCATATCTCGCGAACGGATCGACCAATCCGCAAAATTTCTGTTGCTTCTGAAAGTAGAAACTCGCCCGATTACAACGGTATGCGTACTTCTCCCCTAGGCCGTTGTAGTCATTCGTTTCGAGCATCAGAACTGCGAAAATTTTGAGTTTCTCAAGCGTTTCTTACCTCCAAACTGTCATATCTCGCGAACGGATTGACCAATCCGCAAAATTTCTGTTGCATATGAAAGTAGAAACTCGCCCGATTACAACGGTATGCGTACTTTTCCCCTAGGCCGTTCTAGTTACTCGTTTCGAGCATCAGAACTGCGAAAATTTTGAGTTTCTCAAGCGTTTCTTATCTCCAAACTGCCATATCACGCGAACGGATTGATCAATCCGCAAAATTTCTGTTGCATCTGAAAGTAGAAACTCGCCCGATTACAACGGTATGCGCACTTTTCCCCTAGGCCGTTCTAGTTATTCGTGTCGAGCATCAGAACTGCGAAAATTTTGAGTTTCTCAAGCGTTTCTTATCTCCAAACTGCCATATCTCGCGAACGGATTGATCAATCCGCAAAATTTCTGTTGCTTCTGAAAGTAGAAACTCGCCCGATTACAACGGTATGCGTACTTCTCCCCTAGGCCGTTGTAGTCATTCGTTTCGAGCATCAGAACTGCGAAAATTTTGAGTTTCTCAAGCGTTTCTTATCTCCAAACTGCCATATCTCGCGAACGGATTGATCAATCCGCAAAATTTATGTTGCATCTGAAAGTAGAAACTCGCCCGATTACAACGGTATGCGCACTTTTCCCCTAGGCGGTTCTAGTTATTCGTTTCGAGCATCAGAACTGCGAAAATTTTGAGTTTCTCAAGCGTTTCTTATTTCCAAACTGCCATATCTCGCGAACGGATTGACCAATCCGCAAAATTTCTGTTGCATTTGAAAGTAGAAACTCGCCCGATTACAACGGTGGGTGTAGTTTTCCCCTAGGCCGTTCTAGTTATTCGTTTCGAGCATCAGAACTGCGAAAATTTTGAGTTTCTCAAGCGTTTCTTACCTCCAAACTGCCATATCTCGCGAACGGATTGACCAATCCGCAAAATTTCTGTTGCATCTGAAAGTAGAAACTCGCCCGATTACAACGGTATGCGTACTTTTCCCCTAGGCCGTTCTAGTTACTCGTTTCGAGCATCAGAACTGCGAACATTTTGAGTTTCTCAAGCGTTACTTATCTCCAAACTGCCATATCTCGCGAACGGATTGATCAATCCGCAAAATTTCTGTTGCATCTGAAAGTAGAAACTCGCCCGATTACAACGGTATGCGTACTTTTCCCCTAGGCCGTTCTAGTTACTAGTTTCGAGCATCAGAACTGCGAAAATTTTGAGTTTCTCAAGCGTTTCTTATTTCGAAACTGCCATATCTCGCGAACGGATTGATCAATCCGCAAAATTTCTGTTGCATCTGAAAGTAAAAACTCGCCCGATTACAACGGTATGCGCACTTTTCCCCTAGGCCGTTCTAGTTATTCGTGTCGAGCATCAGAACTGCGAAAATTTTGAGTTTCTCAAGCGTTTCTTACCTCCAAACTACCATATCTCGCGAACGGATTCACCAATCCGCAAAATTTCTGTTGCTTCTGAAAGTAGAAACTCGCCCGATTACAACGGTATGCGTACTTTTCCCCTAGGCCGTTCTAGTTACTCGTTTCGAGCATCAGAACTGCGAAAATTTTGAGTTTCTCAAGCGTTTCTTATCTCCAAACTGCCATATCTCGCGAACGGATTGATCAATCCGCAAAATTTCTGTTGCTTCTGAAAGTAGAAACTCGCGCGATTACAACGGTATGCGTACTTCTCCCCTAGGCCGTTGTAGTCATTCGTTTCGAGCATCAGAACTGCGAAAATTTTGAGTTTCTCAAGCGTTTCTTATCTCCAAACTGCCATATCTCGCGAACGGATTGATCAATCCGCAAAATTTCTGTTGCATCTGAAAGTAGAAACTCCCCCGATTACAAAGGTACGCGCACTTTCCCATAGGCGGATCTAGTTATTCGTTTCTAGCATCAGAACTGCGAAAATTTTGAGTTTCTCAAGCGTTTCTTACATCCAAACTGCCATATCTCGCGAACCGATTGAACAATCCGCAAAATTTCTGTTGCATCTGAAAGTAGAAACTCGCCCGATTACAACGGTAGGTGTAGTTTTCCCCTAGGCCGTTCTAGTTATTCGTTTCGAGCATCAGAACTGCGCAAATTTTGAGTTTCTCAAGCGTTTCTCACCTCCAAACTGCCATATCTCGCAAACGGATAGACCAATCCGGAAAATTTCTATTGCATCTGAAAGTAGAAACTCGCCCGATTACAACGGAATGCGCACTTTTCCCCTAGGCGGTTCTAGTTATTCGTTTCGAGCATCAGAACTGCGAAAATTTTGAGTTTCTCAAGCGTTTCTTACCTCCAAACTGCCATATCTCGCGAACGGATTGAACAATCCGCAAAATTTCTGTTGCATCTGAAAGTAGAAACTCGCCCGATTACAACGGTAGGTGTAGTTTTCCCCTAGGCCGTTCTAGTTATTCGTTTCGAGCATCAGAACTGCGAAAATTTTGAGTTTCTCAAGCGTTTCTTACCTCCAAACTGCCATATCTCGCGAACGGATTGACCAATCCGCAAAATTTCTGTTGCATCTGAGAGTAGAAACTGGCCCGATTACAACGGTATGCGTACTTTTCCCCTAGGCCGTTCTAGTTACTCGTTTCGAGCATCAGAACTGCGAAAATTTTGAGTTTCTCAAGCGTTTCTTATCTCCAAACTGCCATATCTCGCGAACGGATTGATCAATCGGCAAAATTTCTGTTGCATCTGAAAGTAGAAACTCGCCCGATTACAACGGTATGCGCACTTTTCCCCTAGGCCGTTCTACTTATTCGTGTCGAGCATCAGAACTGCGAAAATTTTGAGTTTCTCAAGCGTTTCTTACCTCCAAACTACCATATCTCGCGAACGGATCGACCAATCCGCAAAATCTCTGTTGCTTCTGAAAGTTGAAACTCGCCCGATTACAACGGTATGCGTACTTCTCCCCTAGGCCGTTGTAGTCATTCGTTTCGAGCATCAGAACTGCGAAAATTTTGAGTTTCTCAAGCGTTTCTTATCTCCAAACTGCCATATCTCGCGAACGGATTGATCAATCCGCAAAATTTCTGTTGCATCTGAAAGTAGAAACTCGCCCGATTACAACGGTATGCGCACTTGTCCCCTAGGCGGTTCTAGTTATTCGTTTCGAGCATCAGAACTGCGAAAATTTTGAGTTTCTCAAGCGTTTCTTACCTCCAAACTGCCATATCTCGCGAACGGATTGACCAATCCGCAAAATTTCTGTTGCATCTGAAAGTAGAAACTCGCCCGATTACAACGGTAGGTGTAGTTTTCCCCTAGGCCGTTCTAGTTATTCGTTTCGAGCATCAGAACTGCGAAAATTTTGAGTTTCTCAAGCGTTTCTTACCTCCAAACTGCCATATCTCGCGAACGGATAGACCAATCCGCAAAATTTCTGTTGCATCTGAAAGCAGAAACTCGCCCGATTACAACGGTATGCGTACTTTTCCCCTATGCCGTTCTAGTTACTCGTTTCGAGCATCAGAACTGCGAAAATTTTGAGTTTCTCAAGCGTTTCTTATTTCCAAACTGCCATATCTCGCGAACGGATTGACCAATCCGCAAAATTTCTGTTGCATCTGAAAGTAGAAACTCGCCCGATTACAACGGTGTGCGTACTTTTCCCCTAGGCCGTTCTAGTTATTCGTTTCGAGCATCAGAACTGCGAAAATTTTGAGTTACTCAAGCGTTTCTTACCTCCAAACTGCCATATCTCGCGAACGGATTGACCAATCCGCAAAATTTCTGTTGCATCTGAAAGTAGAAACTCGCCCGATTACAACGGTATGCGTACTTTTCCCCTAGGCCGTTCTAGTTACTCGTTTCGAGCATCAGAACTGCGAAAATTTTGAGTTTCTCAAGCGTTTCTTATCTCCAAACTGCCATATCTCGCGAACGGATTGATCAATCCGCAAAATTTCTGTTGCATCTGAAAGTAGAAACTCGCCCGATTACAACGGTATGCGTACTTTTCCGCTAGGCCGTTCTAGTTATTCGTTTCGAGCATCAGAACTGCGAAAATTTTGAGTTTCTCAAGCGTTTCTTACATCCAAACTGCCATATCTCGCGAACGGATTGACCAATCCGCAAAATTTCTGTTGCATCTGAAAGTAGAAACTCGCCCGATTACAACGGTATGCGTACTTTTCCCCTAGGCCGTTCTAGTTACTCGTTTCGAGCATCAGAACTGCGAAAATTTTGAGTTTCTCAAGCGTTTCTTATCTCCAAACTGCCATATCTCGCGAACGGATTGATCAATCCGCAAAATTTCTGTTGCATCTGAAAGTAGAAACTCGCCCGATTACAACGGTATGCGCACTTTTCCCCTAGGCCGTTCTAGTTATTCGTGTCGAGCATCAGAACTGCGAAAATTTTGAGTTTCTCAAGCGTTTCTTACCTCCAAACTACCATATCTCGCGAACGGATTCACCAATCCGCAAAATTTCTGTTGCTTCTGAAAGTAGAAACTCGCCCGATTACAACGGTATGCGTACTTTTCCCCTAGGCCGTTCTAGTTACTCGTTTCGAGCATCAGAACTGCGAAAATTTTGAGTTTCTCAAGCGTTTCTTACCTCCAAACTGCCATATCTCGCGAACGGATAGACCAATCCGCAAAATTTCTATTGCATCTGAATGTAGAAACTCGCCCGATTACAACGGTATGTGTAGTTTTCCCCTAGGCCGTTCCAGGTATTCGTTTCGAGCATCAGAACTGCGAAAATTTTGAGTTTCTCAAGCGTTTCTTACATCCATACTGCCATATCTCGCGAACGGATTGACCAATCCGCAAAATTTCTGTTGCATCTGAAAGCAGAAACTCGCCCGATTACAACGGTATGCGTACTTTTCCCCTATGCCGTTCTAGTTACTCGTTTCGAGCATCAGAACTGCGAAAATTTTGAGTTTCTCAAGCGTTTCTTATCTCCAAACTGCCATATCTCGCGAACGGATTGATCAATCCGCAAAATTTCTGTTGCATCTGAAAGTAGAAACTCGCCCGATTACAACGGTATGCGTACTTTTCCGCTAGGCCGTTCTAGTTATTCGTTTCGAGCATCAGAACTGCGAAAATTTTGAGTTTCTCAAGCGTTTCTTACCTCCAAACTGCCATATCTCGCGAACGGATTGACCAATCCGCAAAATTTCTGTTGCATCTGAAAGTAGAAACTCGCCCGATTACAACGGTATGCGTACTTTTCCCCTAGACCGTTCTAGTTATTCGTGTCGAGCATCAGAACTGCGAAAATTTTGAGTTTCTCAAGCGTTTCTTACCTCCAAACTACCATATCTCGCGAACGGATTCACCAATCCGCAATATTTCTGTTGCTTCTGAAAGTAGAAACTCGCCCGATTACAACGGCATGCGTACTTTTCCCCTAGGCCGTTCTAGTTACTCGTTTCGAGCATCAGAACTGCGAAAATTTTGAGTTTCTCAAGCGTTTCTTATCTCCAAACTGCCATATCTCGCGAACGGATTGATCAATCCGCAAAATTTCTGTTGCTTCTGAAAGTAGAAACTCGCCCGATTACAACGGTATGCGTACTTCTCCCCTAGGCCGTTGTAGTCATTCGTTTCGAGCATCAGAACTGCGAAAATTTTGAGTTTCTCAAGCGTTTCTTATCTCCAAACTGCCATATCTCGCGAACGGATTGATCAATCCGCAAAATTTCTGTTGCATCTGAAAGTAGAAACTCGCCCGATTACAACGGTATGCGTACTTTTCCGCTAGGCCGTTCTAGTTATTCGTTTCGAGCATCAGAACTGCGAAAATTTTGAGTTTCTCAAGCGTCTCTTACCTCCAAACTGCCATATCTCGCGAACGGATTGATCAATCCGCAAAATTTCTGTTGCATCTGAAAGTAGAAACTCGCCCGATTACAAAGGTATGCGTACTTTTCCCCTAGGCCGTTCTAGTTACTCGTTTCGAGCATCAGAACTGCGAAAATTTTGAGTTTCTCAAGCGTTTCTTATCTCCAAACTGCCATATCTCGCGAACGGATTGATCAATCCGCAAAATTTCTGTTGCATCTGAAAGTAGAAACTCCCCCGATTACAAAGGTATGCGCACTTTTCCCCTAGGCGGATCTTGTTATTCGTTTCGAGCATCAGAACTGCGAAAATTTTGAGTTTCTCAAGCGTTTCTTACCTCCAAACTGCCATATCTCGCGAACGGATTGAACAATCCGCAAAATTTCTGTTGCATCTGAAAGTAGAAACACGCCCGATTACAACGGTAGGTGTAGTTTTCCCCTAGGCCGTTCTAGTTATTCGTTTCGAGCATCAGAACTGCGAAAATTTTGAGTTTCTCAAGCGTTTCTTACCTCCAAACTGCCATATCTCGCAAACGGATAGACCAATCCGGAAAATTTCTATTGCATCTGAAAGTAGAAACTCGCCCGATTACAACGGTATGTGTAGTTTTCCCCTAGGCCGTTCCAGTTATTCGTTTCGAGCATCAGAACTGCGAAAATTTAGAGTTTCTCAAGCGTTTCTTACCTCCAAACTGCCACATTTCGCGAACGGATAGACCAATCCGCAAAATTTCTATTGCATCTGAAAGTAGAAACGCGCCCGATTACAACGGTATGTGTAGTTTGCCCCTAGGCCGTTCCAGTTATTCGTTTCGAGCATCAGAACTGCGAAAATTTTGAGTTTCTCAAGCGTTTCTTACCTCCAAACAGCAATATCTCATGAACGGATTGACCAATCCGCAAAATTTCTGTTGCATCTGAAAGTAGAAACTCGCCCGATTACAACGGAATGCGCACTTTTCCCCTAGGCGGTTCTAGTTATTCGTTTCGAGCATCAGAACTGCGAAAATTTTGAGTTCCTCAAGCGTTTCTGACATCCAAACTGCCATATCTCGCGAACGGATTGACCAATCCGCAAAATTTCTGTTGCATCTGAAAGCAGAAACTCGCCCGATTACAACGGTATGCGTGCTTTTCCCCTATGCCGTTCTAGTTACTCGTTTCGAGCATCAGAACTGCGAAAATTTTGAGTTTCTGAAGCGTTTCTTACTTCCAAACTGCCATATCTCGCGAACGGATTGACCAATCCGCAAAATTTCTGTTGCATCTGAAAGTAGAAACTCGCCCGATTACAACGGTATGCGTACTTTTCCCCTAGGCCGTTCTAGTTATTCGTTTCGAGCATCAGAACTGCGAAAATTTTGAGTTTCTCAAGCGTTTCTTACCTCCAAACTGCCATATCTCGCGAACGGATTGACCAATCCGCAAAATTTCTGTTGCATCTGAGAGTAGAAACGCGCCCGATTACAACGGTATGCGTACTTTTCCCCTAGGCCGTTCTAGTTATTCGTTTCGAGCATCAGAACTGCGAAAATTTTGAGTTTCTCAAGCGTTTCTTACCTCCAAACTGCCATATCTCGCGAACGGATAGACCAATCCGCAAAATTTCTATTGCATCTGAATGTAGAAACTCGCCCGATTACAACGGCATGTGTAGTTTTCCCCTAGGCCGTTCCAGGTATTCGTTTCGAGCATCAGAACTGCGAAAATTTTGAGTTTCTGAAGCGTTTCTTACCTCCAAACTGCCATATCTCGCGAACGGATTGACCAATCCGCAAAATTTCTGTTGCATCTGAGAGTAGAAACTCGCCCGATTACAACGGTATGCGTACTTTTCCCCTAGGCCGTTCTAGTTATTCGTTTCGAGCATCAGAACTGCGAAAATTTTGAGTTACTCAAGCGTTTCTTACCTCCAACCTGCCATATCTCGCGAACGGATTGACCAATCCGCAAAATTTCTGTTGCATCTGAAAGTAGAAACTCGCCCGATTACAACGGTATGCGTACTTTTCCGCTAGGCCGTTCTAGTTATTCGTTTCGAGCATCAGAACTGCGAAAATTTTGAGTTTCTCAAGCGTTTCTTACCTCCAAACTGCCATATCTCGCGAACGGATTGACCAATCCGCAAAATTTCTGTTGCATCTGAAAGTAGAAACTCGCCCGATTACAACGGTATGCGTACTTTTCCGCTAGGCCGTTCTAGTTACTCGTTTCGAGCATCAGAACTGCGAAAATTTTGAGTTTCTCAAGCGTTTCTTATCTCCAAACTGCCATATCTCGCGAACGGATTGATCAATCCGCAAAATTTCTGTTGCATCTGAAAGTAGAAACTCGCCCGATTACAACGGTATGCGCACTTTTCCCCTAGGCCGTTCTAGTTATTCGTGTCGAGCATCAGAACTGCGAAAATTTTGAGTTTCTCAAGCGTTTCTTACCTCCAAACTACCATATCTCGCGAACGGATTCACCAATCCGCAAAATTTCTGTTGCTTCTGAAAGTAGAAACTCGCCCGATTACAACGGTATGCGTACTTTTCCCCTAGGCCGTTCTAGTTACTCGTTTCGAGCATCAGAACTGCGAAAATTTTGAGTTTCTCAAGCGTTTCTTATCTCCAAACTGCCATATCTCGCGAACGGATTGAACAATCCGCAAAATTTCTGTTGCATCTGAAAGTAGAACCTCGCCCGATTACAACGGTAGGTGTAGTTTTCCCCTAGGCCGTTCTAGTTATTCGTTTCGAGCATCAGAACTGAGCAAATTTTGAGTTTCTCAAGCGTTTCTTACCTCCAAACTGCCATATCTCGCAAACGGATATACCAATCCGCAAAATTTCTATTGCATCTGAAAGTAGAAACTCGCCCGATTACAACGGTATGTGTAGTTTTCCCCTAGGCCGTTCCAGTTATTCGTTTCGAGCATCAGAACTGCGAAAATTTAGAGTTTCTCAAGCGTTTCTTACTTCCAAACTGCCATATCTCGCGAACGGATTGACCAATCCGCAAAATTTCTGTTGCATCTGAAAGCAGAAACTCGCCCGATTACAACGGTATGCGTACTTTTCCGCTAGGCCGTTCTAGTTACTCGTTTCGAGCATCAGAACTGCGAAAATTTTGAGTTTCTCAAGCGTTTCTTATCTCCAAACTGCCATATCTCGCGAACGGATTGATCAATCCGCAAAATTTCTGTTGCATCTGAAAGTAGAAACTCGCCCGATTACAACGGTATGCGCACTTTTCCCCTAGGCCGTTCTAGTTATTCGTGTCGAGCATCAGAACTGCGAAAATTTTGAGTTTCTCAAGCGTTTCTTACCTCCAAACTACCATATCTCGCGAACGGATTCACCAATCCGCAAAATTTCTGTTGCTTCTGAAAGTAGAAACTCGCCCGATTACAACGGTATGCGTACTTTTCCCCTAGGCCGTTCTAGTTACTCGTTTCGAGCATCAGAACTGCGAAAATTTTGAGTTTCTCAAGCGTTTCTTATCTCCAAACTGCCATATCTCGCGAACGGATTGAACAATCCGCAAAATTTCTTTTGCATCTGAAAGTAGAAACTCGCCCGATTACAACGGTATGCGCACTTTTCCCCTAGGCCGTTCTAGTTATTCGTGTCGAGCATCAGAACTGCGAAAATTTTGAATTTCTCAAGCGTATCTTACCTCCAAACTACCATATCTCGCGAACGGATTCACCAATCCGCAAAATTTCTGTTGCTTCTGAAAGTAGAAACTCGCCCGATTACAACGGTATGCGTACTTTTCCCCTAGGCCGTTCTAGTTACTCGTTTCGAGCATCAGAACTGCGAAAATTTTGAGTTTCTCAAGCGTTTCTTATCTCCAAACTGCCATATCTCGCGAACGGATTGAACAATCCGCAAAATTTCTGTTGCATCTGAAAGTAGAACCTCGCCCGATTACAACGGTAGGTGTAGTTTTCCCCTAGGCCGTTCTAGTTATTCGTTTCGAGCATCAGAACTGCGCAAATTTTGAGTTTCTCAAGCGTTTCTTACCTCCAAACTGCCATATCTCGCAAACGGATATACCAATCCGCAAAATTTCTATTGCATCTGAAAGTAGAAACTCGCCCGATTACAACGGTATGTGTAGTTTTCCCCTAGGCCGTTCCAGTTATTCGTTTCGAGCATCAGAACTGCGAAAATTTAGAGTTTCTCAAGCGTTTCTTACTTCCAAACTGCCATATCTCGCGAACGGATTGACCAATCCGCAAAATTTCTGTTGCATCTGAAAGCAGAAACTCGCCCGATTACAACGGTATGCGTACTTTTCCCCTATGCCGTTCTAGTTACTCGTTTCGAGCATCAGAACTGCGAAAATTTTGAGTTTCTCAAGCGTTTCTTACCTCCAAACTGCCATATCTCGCGAACGGATTGACCAATCCGCAAAATTTCTGTTGCATCTGAGAGTAGAAACTCGCCCGATTACAACGGTATGCGTACTTTTCCCCTAGGCCGTTCTAGTTACTCGTTTCGAGCATCAGAACTGCGAAAATTTTGAGTTTCTGAAGCGTTTCTTATCTCCAAACTGCCATATCTCGCGAACGGATTGATCAATCCGCAAAATTTCTGTTGCATCTGAAAGTAGAAACTCGCCCGATTACAACGGTATGCGCACTTTTCCCCTAGGCCGTTCTACTTATTCCTGTCGAGCATCAGAACTGCGAAAATTTTGAGTTTCTGAAGCGTTTCTTACTTCCAAACTGCCATATCTCGCGAACGGATTGACCAATCCGCAAAATTTCTGTTGCATCTGAAAGTAGAAACTCGCCCGATTACAACGGTATGCGTACTTTTCCCCTAGGCCGTTCTAGTTATTCGTTTCGAGCATCAGAACTGCGAAAATTTTGAGTTTCTCAAGCGTTTCTTACCTCCAAACTGCCATATCTCGCAAACGGATATACCAATCCGCAAAATTTCTATTGCATCTGAAAGTAGAAACTCGCCCGATTACAACGGTATGTGTAGTTTTCCCCTAGGCCGTTCCAGTTATTCGTTTCGAGCATCAGAACTGCGAAAATTTAGAGTTTCTCAAGCGTTTCTTACCTCCAAACTGCCATATCTCGCGAACGGATTGACCAATCCGCAAAATTTCTGTTGCATCTGAGAGTAGAAACTCGCCCGATTACAACGGTATGCGTACTTTTCCCCTAGGCCGTTCTAGTTACTCGTTTCGAGCATCAGAACAGCGAAAATTTTGAGTTTCTCAAGCGTTTCTTATCTCCAAACTGCCATATCTCGCGAACGGATTGATCAATCCGCAAAATTTCTGTTGCATCTGAAAGTAGAAACTCGCCCGATTACAACGGTATGCGCACTTTTCCCCTAGGCCGTTCTACTTATTCCTGTCGAGCATCAGAACTGCGAAAATTTTGAGTTTCTCAAGCGTTTCTTACCTCCAAACTACCATATCTCGCGAACGGATCGACCAATCCGCAAAATTTCTGTTGCTTCTGAAAGTAGAAACTCGCCCGATTACAACGGTATGCGTACTTCTCCCCTAGGCCGTTGTAGTCAATCGTTTCGAGCATCAGAACTGCGAAAATTTTGAGTTTCTCAAGCTTTTCTTATCTCCAAACTGACATATCTCGCGAACGGATTGATCAATCCGCAAAATTTCTGTTGCATCTGAAAGTAGAAACTCGCCCGATTACAACGGTATGCGCACTTTTCCCCTAGGCGGTTCTAGTTATTCGTTTCGAGCATCAGAACTACGAAAATTTTGAGTTTCTCAAGCGTTTCTTATTTCCAAACTGCCATATCTCGCGAACGGATTGACCAATCCGCAAAATTTCTGTTGCATCTGAAAGTAGAAACTCGCCCGATTACAACGGGGGGTGTAGTTTTCCCCTAGGCCGTTCTAGTTATTCGTTTCGAGCATCAGAACTGCGAAAATTTTGAGTTTCTCAAGCGTTTCTTACCTCCAAACTGCCATATCTCGCGAACGGATAGACCAATTCGCAAAATTTCTATTGCATCTGAATGTAGAAACTCGCCCGATTACAACGGTATGTGTAGTTTTCCCCTAGGCCGTTCCAGTTATTCGTTTCGAGCATCAGAACTGCGAAAATTTTGAGTTTCTCAAGCGTTTCTTACATCCAAACTGCCATATCTCGCGAACGGATTGACCAATCCGCAAAATTTCTGTTGCAACTGAAAGCAGAAACTCGCCCGATTACAACGGTATGCGTACTTTTCCCCTATGCCGTTCTAGTTACTCGTTTCGAGCATCAGAACTGCGAAAATTTTGAGTTTCTCAAGCGTTTCTTACCTCCAAACTGCCATATCTCGCGAACGGATAGACCAATCCGCAAAATTTCTATTGCATCTGAATGTAGAAACTCGCCCGATTACAACGGCATGTGTAGTTTTCCCCTAGGCCGTTCCAGGTATTCGTTTCGAGCATCAGAACTGCGAAAATTTTGAGTTTCTGAAGCGTTTCTTACTTCCAAACTGCCATATCTCGCGAACGGATTGACCAATCCGCAAAATTTCTGTTGCATCTGAAAGTAGAAACTCGCCCGATTACAACGGTATGCGTACTTTTCCCCTAGGCCGTTCTAGTTATTCGTTTCGAGCATCAGAACTGCGAAAATTTTGAGTTTCTCAAGCGTTTCTTACCTCCAAACTGCCATATCTCGCGAACGGATTGACCAATCCGCAAAATTTCTGTTGCATCTGAGAGTAGAAACTCGCCCGATTACAACGGTATGCGTACTTTTCCCCTAGGCCGTTCTAGTTATTCGTTTCGAGCATCAGAACTGCGAAAATTTTGAGTTACTCAAGCGTTTCTTACCTCCAACCTGCCATATCTCGCGAACGGATTGACCAATCCGCAAAATTTCTGTTGCATCTGAAAGTAGAAACTCGCCCGATTACAACGGTATGCGTACTTTTCCGCTAGGCCGTTCTAGTTATTCGTTTAGAGCATCAGAACTGCGAAAATTTTGAGTTTCTCAAGCGTTTCTTACCTCCAAACTGCCATATCTCGCGAACGGATTGACCAATCCGCAAAATTTCTGTTGCATCTGAAAGTAGAAACTCGCCCGATTACAACGGTATGCGTACTTTTCCGCTAGGCCGTTCTAGTTACTCGTTTCGAGCATCAGAACTGCGAAAATTTTGAGTTTCTCAAGCGTTTCTTATCTCCAAACTGCCATATCTCGCGAACGGATTGATCAATCCGCAAAATTTCTGTTGCATCTGAAAGTAGAAACTCGCCCGATTACAACGGTATGCGCACTTTTCCCCTAGGCCGTTCTAGTTATTCGTGTCGAGCATCAGAACTGCGAAAATTTTGAGTTTCTCAAGCGTTTCTTACCTCCAAACTACCATATCTCGCGAACGGATTCACCAATCCGCAAAATTTCTGTTGCTTCTGAAAGTAGAAACTCGCCCGATTACAACGGTATGCGTACTTTTCCCCTAGGCCGTTCTAGTTACTCGTTTCGAGCATCAGAACTGCGAAAATTTTGAGTTTCTCAAGCGTTTCTTATCTCCAAACTGCCATATCTCGCGAACGGATTGAACAATCCGCAAAATTTCTGTTGCATCTGAAAGTAGAACCTCGCCCGATTACAACGGTAGGTGTAGTTTTCCCCTAGGCCGTTCTAGTTATTCGTTTCGAGCATCAGAACTGAGCAAATTTTGAGTTTCTCAAGCGTTTCTTACCTCCAAACTGCCATATCTCGCAAACGGATATACCAATCCGCAAAATTTCTATTGCATCTGAAAGTAGAAACTCGCCCGATTACAACGGTATGTGTAGTTTTCCCCTAGGCCGTTCCAGTTATTCGTTTCGAGCATCAGAACTGCGAAAATTTAGAGTTTCTCAAGCGTTTCTTACTTCCAAACTGCCATATCTCGCGAACGGATTGACCAATCCGCAAAATTTCTGTTGCATCTGAAAGCAGAAACTCGCCCGATTACAACGGTATGCGTACTTTTCCGCTAGGCCGTTCTAGTTACTCGTTTCGAGCATCAGAACTGCGAAAATTTTGAGTTTCTCAAGCGTTTCTTATCTCCAAACTGCCATATCTCGCGAACGGATTGATCAATCCGCAAAATTTCTGTTGCATCTGAAAGTAGAAACTCGCCCGATTACAACGGTATGCGCACTTTTCCCCTAGGCCGTTCTAGTTATTCGTGTCGAGCATCAGAACTGCGAAAATTTTGAGTTTCTCAAGCGTTTCTTACCTCCAAACTACCATATCTCGCGAACGGATTCACCAATCCGCAAAATTTCTGTTGCTTCTGAAAGTAGAAACTCGCCCGATTACAACGGTATGCGTACTTTTCCCCTAGGCCGTTCTAGTTACTCGTTTCGAGCATCAGAACTGCGAAAATTTTGAGTTTCTCAAGCGTTTCTTATCTCCAAACTGCCATATCTCGCGAACGGATTGAACAATCCGCAAAATTTCTTTTGCATCTGAAAGTAGAAACTCGCCCGATTACAACGGTATGCGCACTTTTCCCCTAGGCCGTTCTAGTTATTCGTGTCGAGCATCAGAACTGCGAAAATTTTGAATTTCTCAAGCGTATCTTACCTCCAAACTACCATATCTCGCGAACGGATTCACCAATCCGCAAAATTTCTGTTGCTTCTGAAAGTAGAAACTCGCCCGATTACAACGGTATGCGTACTTTTCCCCTAGGCCGTTCTAGTTACTCGTTTCGAGCATCAGAACTGCGAAAATTTTGAGTTTCTCAAGCGTTTCTTATCTCCAAACTGCCATATCTCGCGAACGGATTGAACAATCCGCAAAATTTCTGTTGCATCTGAAAGTAGAACCTCGCCCGATTACAACGGTAGGTGTAGTTTTCCCCTAGGCCGTTCTAGTTATTCGTTTCGAGCATCAGAACTGCGCAAATTTTGAGTTTCTCAAGCGTTTCTTACCTCCAAACTGCCATATCTCGCAAACGGATATACCAATCCGCAAAATTTCTATTGCATCTGAAAGTAGAAACTCGCCCGATTACAACGGTATGTGTAGTTTTCCCCTAGGCCGTTCCAGTTATTCGTTTCGAGCATCAGAACTGCGAAAATTTAGAGTTTCTCAAGCGTTTCTTACTTCCAAACTGCCATATCTCGCGAACGGATTGACCAATCCGCAAAATTTCTGTTGCATCTGAAAGCAGAAACTCGCCCGATTACAACGGTATGCGTACTTTTCCCCTATGCCGTTCTAGTTACTCGTTTCGAGCATCAGAACTGCGAAAATTTTGAGTTTCTCAAGCGTTTCTTACCTCCAAACTGCCATATCTCGCGAACGGATTGACCAATCCGCAAAATTTCTGTTGCATCTGAGAGTAGAAACTCGCCCGATTACAACGGTATGCGTACTTTTCCCCTAGGCCGTTCTAGTTACTCGTTTCGAGCATCAGAACTGCGAAAATTTTGAGTTTCTGAAGCGTTTCTTATCTCCAAACTGCCATATCTCGCGAACGGATTGATCAATCCGCAAAATTTCTGTTGCATCTGAAAGTAGAAACTCGCCCGATTACAACGGTATGCGCACTTTTCCCCTAGGCCGTTCTACTTATTCCTGTCGAGCATCAGAACTGCGAAAATTTTGAGTTTCTGAAGCGTTTCTTACTTCCAAACTGCCATATCTCGCGAACGGATTGACCAATCCGCAAAATTTCTGTTGCATCTGAAAGTAGAAACTCGCCCGATTACAACGGTATGCGTACTTTTCCCCTAGGCCGTTCTAGTTATTCGTTTCGAGCATCAGAACTGCGAAAATTTTGAGTTTCTCAAGCGTTTCTTACCTCCAAACTGCCATATCTCGCGAACGGATTGACCAATCCGCAAAATATCTGTTGCATCTGAGAGTAGAAACTCGCCCGATTACAACGGTATGCGTACTTTTCCCCTAGGCCGTTCTAGTTACTCGTTTCGAGCATCAGAACTGCGAAAATTTTGAGTTTCTCAAGCGTTTCTTATTTCCAAACTGCCATATCTCGCGAACGGATTGACCAATCCGCAAAATTTCTGTTGCATCTGAAAGTAGAAACTCGCCCGATTACAACGGTAGGTGTAGTTTTCCCCTAGGCCGTTCTAGTTATTCGTTTCGAGCATCAGAACTGCGAAAATTTTGAGTTTCTCAAGCGTTTCTTACCTCCAAACTGCCATATCTCGCAAACGGATATACCAATCCGCAAAATTTCTATTGCATCTGAAAGTAGAAACTCGCCCGATTACAACGGTATGTGTAGTTTTCCCCTAGGCCGTTCCAGTTATTCGTTTCGAGCATCAGAACTGCGAAAATTTAGAGTTTCTCAAGCGTTTCTTACCTCCAAACTGCCATATCTCGCGAACGGATTGACCAATCCGCAAAATTTCTGTTGCATCTGAGAGTAGAAACTCGCCCGATTACAACGGTATGCGTACTTTTCCCCTAGGCCGTTCTAGTTACTCGTTTCGAGCATCAGAACAGCGAAAATTTTGAGTTTCTCAAGCGTTTCTTATCTCCAAACTGCCATATCTCGCGAACGGATTGATCAATCCGCAAAATTTCTGTTGCATCTGAAAGTAGAAACTCGCCCGATTACAACGGTATGCGCACTTTTCCCCTAGGCCGTTCTACTTATTCCTGTCGAGCATCAGAACTGCGAAAATTTTGAGTTTCTCAAGCGTTTCTTACCTCCAAACTACCATATCTCGCGAACGGATCGACCAATCCGCAAAATTTCTGTTGCTTCTGAAAGTAGAAACTCGCCCGATTACAACGGTATGCGTACTTCTCCCCTAGGCCGTTGTAGTCAATCGTTTCGAGCATCAGAACTGCGAAAATTTTGAGTTTCTCAAGCTTTTCTTATCTCCAAACTGACATATCTCGCGAACGGATTGATCAATCCGCAAAATTTCTGTTGCATCTGAAAGTAGAAACTCGCCCGATTACAACGGTATGCGCACTTTTCCCCTAGGCGGTTCTAGTTATTCGTTTCGAGCATCAGAACTACGAAAATTTTGAGTTTCTCAAGCGTTTCTTATTTCCAAACTGCCATATCTCGCGAACGGATTGACCAATCCGCAAAATTTCTGTTGCATCTGAAAGTAGAAACTCGCCCGATTACAACGGGGGGTGTAGTTTTCCCTAGGCCGTTCTAGTTATTCGTTTCGAGCATCAGAACTGCGAAAATTTTGAGTTTCTCAAGCGTTTCTTACCTCCAAACTGCCATATCTCGCGAACGGATAGACCAATTCGCAAAATTTCTATTGCATCTGAATGTAGAAACTCGCCCGATTACAACGGTATGTGTAGTTTTCCCCTAGGCCGTTCCAGTTATTCGTTTCGAGCATCAGAACTGCGAAAATTTTGAGTTTCTCAAGCGTTTCTTACATCCAAACTGCCATATCTCGCGAACGGATTGACCAATCCGCAAAATTTCTGTTGCAACTGAAAGCAGAAACTCGCCCGATTACAACGGTATGCGTACTTTTCCCCTATGCCGTTCTAGTTACTCGTTTCGAGCATCAGAACTGCGAAAATTTTGAGTTTCTCAAGCGTTTCTTACCTCCAAACTGCCATATCTCGCGAACGGATTGACGAATCCGCAAAATTTCTGTTGCATCTGAAAGTAGAAACTCGCCCGATTACAACGGTATGCGTACTTTTCCCTAGGCCGTTCTAGTTACTCGTTTCGAGCATCAGAACTGCGAAAATTTTGAGTTTCTCAAGCGTTTCTTATCTCCAAACTGCCATATCTCGCGAACGGATTGATCAATCCGCAAAATTTCTATTGCATCTGAAAGTAGAAACTCGCCCGATTACAACGGTATGCGCACTTTTCCCCTAGGCGGTTCTAGTTATTCGTTTCGAGCATCAGAACTGCGAAAATTTTGAGTTTCTCAAGCGTTTCTTACTTCCAAACTGCCATATCTCGCGAACGGATTGACCAATCCGCAAAATTTCTGTTGCATCTGAAAGTAGAAACTCGCCCGATTACAACGGTAGGTGTAGTTTTCCCCTAGGCCGTTCTAGTTATTCGTATCGAGCATCAGAACTGCGAAAATTTTGAGTTTCTCAAGCGTTTCTTACCTCCAAACTGCCATATCTCGCGAACGGATAGACCAATCCGCAAAATTTCTATTGCATCTGAATGTAGAAACTCGCCCGATTACAGCGGTATGTGTAGTTTTCCCCTAGGCCGTTCCAGTTATTCGTTTCGAGCATCAGAACTGCGAAAATTTTGAGTTTCTCAAGCGTTTCTTACATCCAAACTGCCATATCTCGCGAACGGATTGACCAATCCTCAAAATTTCTGTTGCATCTGAAAGCAGAATCTCGCCCGATTACAACGGTATGCGTACTTTTCCCCTATGCCGTTCTAGTTACTCGTTTCGGGTATCAGAACTGCGAAAATTTTGAGTTTCTCAAGCGTTTCTTATTTCCAAACTGCCATATCTCGCGAACGGATTGACCAATCCGCAAAATTTCTGTTGCATCTGAAAGTAGAAACTCGCCCGATTACAACGGTATGCCTACTTTTCCCCTAGGCCGTTCTAGTTATTCGTTTCGAGCATCAGAACTGCGAAAATTTTGAGTTTCTCAAGCGTTTCTTATTTCCAAACTGCCATATCTCGCGAACGGATTGACCAATCCGCAAAATTTCTGTTGCATCTGAAAGTAGAAACTCGCCCGATTACAACGGTGGGTGTAGTTTTCCCCTAGGCCGTTCTAGTTATTCGTTTCGAGCATCAGAACTGCGAAAATTTTGAGTTTCTCAAGCGTTTCTTACATCCAAACTGCCATATCTCGCGAACGGATTGACCAATCCTCAAAATTTCTGTTGCATCTGAAAGCAGAATCTCGCCCGATTACAACGGTATGCGTACTTTTCCCCTAGGCCGTTCTAGTTATTCGTTTCGAGCATCAGAACTGCGAAAATTTTGAGTTTCTCAAGCGTTTCTTATTTCCAAACTGCCATATCTCGCGAACGGATTGACCAATCCGCAAAATTTCTGTTGCATCTGAAAGTAGAAACTCGCCCGATTACAACGGTGGGTGTAGTTTTCCCCTAGGCCGTTCTAGTTATTCGTTTCGAGCATCAGAACTGCGAAAATTTTGAGTTTCTCAAGCGTTTCTTACCTCCAAACTGCCATATCTCGCGAACGGATAGACCAATTCGCAAAATTTCTATTGCATCTGAATGTAGAAACTCGCCCGATTACAACGGTATGCGTACTTTTCCCCTATGCCGTTCTAGTTACTCGTTTCGAGCATCAGAACTGCGAAAATTTTGAGTTTCTCAAGCGTTTCTTATTTCCAAACTGCCATATCTCGCGAACGGATTGACCAATCCGCAAAATTTCTGTTGCATCTGAAAGTAGAAACTCGCCCGATTACAACGGTATGCGTACCTTTCCCCTAGGCCGTTCTAGTTATTCGTTTCGAGCATCAGAACTGCGAAAATTTTGAGTTACTCAAAGGTTTCTTACCTCCAAACTGCCATATCTCGCGAACGGATTGACCAATCCGCAAAATTTCTGTTGCATCTGAAAGTAGAAACTCGCCCGATTACAACGGTATGCGTACTTTTCCCCTAGGCCGTTCTAGTTACTCGTTTCGAGCATCAGAACTGCGAAAATTTTGAGTTTCTCAAGCGTTTCTTATCTCCAAACTGCCATATCTCGCGAACGGATTGATCAATCCGCAAAATTTCTGTTGCATCTGAAAGTAGAAACTCGCCCGATTACAACGGTATGCGTACTTTTCCGCTAGGCCGTTTTAGTTATTCGTTTCGAGCATCAGAACTGCGAAAATTTTGAGTTTCTCAAGCGTTTCTTACCTCCAAACTGCCATATCTCGCGAACGGATTGACCAATCCGCAAAATTTCTGTTGCATCTGAAAGTAGAAACTCGCCCGATTACAACGGTATGCGTACTTTTCCCCTAGGCCGTTCTAGTTACTCGTTTCGAGCATCAGAACTGCGAAAATTTTGCGTTTCTCAAGCGTTTCTTATCTCCAAACTGCCATATCTCGCGAACGGATTGATCAATCCGCAAAATTTCTGTTGCATCTGAAAGTAGAAACTCGCCCGATTACAACGGTATGCGCACTTTTCCCCTAGGCCGTTCTAGTTATTCGTTTCGAGCATCAGAACTGCGAAAATTTTGAGTTTCTCAAGCGTTTCTTACCTAAAAACTGCCATATCTCGCGAACGGATTGATCAATCCGCAAAATTTCTATTGCATCTGAAAGTAGAAACTCGCCCGATTACAACGGTATGCGCACTTTTCCCCTAGGCGGTTCTAGTTATTCGTTTCGAGCATCAGAACTGCGAAAATTTTGAGTTTCTCAAGCGTTTCTTACTTCCAAACTGCCATATCTCGCGAACGGATTGACCAATCCGCAAAATTTCTGTTGCATCTGAAAGTAGAAACTCGCCCGATTACAACGGTAGGTGTAGTTTTCCCCTAGGCCGTTCTAGTTATTCGTATCGAGCATCAGAACTGCGAAAATTTTGAGTTTCTCAAGCGTTTCTTACCTCCAAACTGCCATATCTCGCGAACGGATAGACCAATCCGCAAAATTTCTATTGCATCTGAATGTAGAAACTCGCCCGATTACAGCGGTATGTGTAGTTTTCCCCTAGGCCGTTCCAGTTATTCGTTTCGAGCATCAGAACTGCGAAAATTTTGAGTTTCTCAAGCGTTTCTTACATCCAAACTGCCATATCTCGCGAACGGATTGACCAATCCTCAAAATTTCTGTTGCATCTGAAAGCAGAATCTCGCCCGATTACAACGGTATGCGTACTTTTCCCCTATGCCGTTCTAGTTACTCGTTTCGGGTATCTGAACTGCGAAAATTTTGAGTTTCTCAAGCGTTTCTTATTTCCAAACTGCCATATCTCGCGAACGGATTGACCAATCCGCAAAATTTCTGTTGCATCTGAAAGTAGAAACTCGCCCGATTACAACGGTATGCGCACTTTTCCCCTAGGCGGTTCTAGTTATTCGTTTCGAGCATCAGAACTGCGAAAATTTTGAGTTTCTCAAGCGTTTCTTACTTCCAAACTGCCATATCTCGCGAACGGATTGACCAATCCGCAAAATTTCTGTTGCATCTGAAAGTAGAAACTCGCCCGATTACAACGGTAGGTGTAGTTTTCCCCTAGGCCGTTCTAGTTATTCGTATCGAGCATCAGAACTGCGAAAATTTTGAGTTTCTCAAGCGTTTCTTACCTCCAAACTGCCATATCTCGCGAACGGATAGACCAATCCGCAAAATTTCTATTGCATCTGAATGTAGAAACTCGCCCGATTACAGCGGTATGTGTAGTTTTCCCCTAGGCCGTTCCAGTTATTCGTTTCGAGCATCAGAACTGCGAAAATTTTGAGTTTCTCAAGCGTTTCTTACATCCAAACTGCCATATCTCGCGAACGGATTGACCAATCCTCAAAATTTCTGTTGCATCTGAAAGCAGAATCTCGCCCGATTACAACGGTATGCGTACTTTTCCCCTATGCCGTTCTAGTTACTCGTTTCGGGTATCAGAACTGCGAAAATTTTGAGTTTCTCAAGCGTTTCTTATTTCCAAACTGCCATATCTCGCGAACGGATTGACCAATCCGCAAAATTTCTGTTGCATCTGAAAGTAGAAACTCGCCCGATTACAACGGTATGCCTACTTTTCCCCTAGGCCGTTCTAGTTATTCGTTTCGAGCATCAGAACTGCGAAAATTTTGAGTTTCTCAAGCGTTTCTTATTTCCAAACTGCCATATCTCGCGAACGGATTGACCAATCCGCAAAATTTCTGTTGCATCTGAAAGTAGAAACTCGCCCGATTACAACGGTGGGTGTAGTTTTCCCCTAGGCCGTTCTAGTTATTCGTTTCGAGCATCAGAACTGCGAAAATTTTGAGTTTCTCAAGCGTTTCTTACCTCCAAACTGCCATATCTCGCGAACGGATTGACCAATCCGCAAAATTTCTGTTGCATCTGAAAGTAGAAACTCGCCCGATTACAACGGTATGCGTACTTTTCCCCTAGGCCGTTCTAGTTACTCGTTTCGAGCATCAGAACTGCGAAAATTTTGAGTTTCTCAAGCGTTTCTTATCTCCAAACTGCCATATCTCGCGAACGGATTGATCAATCCGCAAAATTTCTGTTGCATCTGAAAGTAGAAACTCGCCCGATTACAACGGTATGCGTACTTTTCCGCTAGGCCGTTTTAGTTATTCGTTTCGAGCATCAGAACTGCGAAAATTTTGAGTTTCTCAAGCGTTTCTTATCTCCAAACTGCCATATCTCGCGAACGGATTGATCAATCCGCAAAATTTCTGTTGCATCTGAAAGTAGAAACTCGCCCGATTACAACGGTATGCGCACTTTTCCCCTAGGCCGTTCTAGTTATTCGTTTCGAGCATCAGAACTGCGAAAATTTTGAGTTTCTCAAGCGTTTCTTACCTCCAAACTGCCATATCTCGCAAACGGATTGATCAATCCGCAAAATTTCTATTGCATCTGAAAGTAGAAACTCGCCCGATTACAACGGTATGCGCACTTTTCCCCTAGGCGGTTCTAGTTATTCGTTTCGAGCATCAGAACTGCGAAAATTTTGAGTTTCTCAAGCGTTTCTTACTTCCAAACTGCCATATCTCGCGAACGGATTGACCAATCCGCAAAATTTCTGTTGCATCTGAAAGTAGAAACTCGCCCGATTACAACGGTAGGTGTAGTTTTCCCCTAGGCCGTTCTAGTTATTCGTATCGAGCATCAGAACTGCGAAAATTTTGAGTTTCTCAAGCGTTTCTTACCTCCAAACTGCCATATCTCGCGAACGGATAGACCAATCCGCAAAATTTCTATTGCATCTGAATGTAGAAACTCGCCCGATTACAGCGGTATGTGTAGTTTTCCCCTAGGCCGTTCCAGTTATTCGTTTCGAGCATCAGAACTGCGAAAATTTTGAGTTTCTCAAGCGTTTCTTACATCCAAACTGCCATATCTCGCGAACGGATTGACCAATCCTCAAAATTTCTGTTGCATCTGAAAGCAGAATCTCGCCCGATTACAACGGTATGCGTACTTTTCCCCTATGCCGTTCTAGTTACTCGTTTCGGGTATCAGAACTGCGAAAATTTTGAGTTTCTCAAGCGTTTCTTATTTCCAAACTGCCATATCTCGCGAACGGATTGACCAATCCGCAAAATTTCTGTTGCATCTGAAAGTAGAAACTCGCCCGATTACAACGGTATGCCTACTTTTCCCCTAGGCCGTTCTAGTTATTCGTTTCGAGCATCAGAACTGCGAAAATTTTGAGTTTCTCAAGCGTTTCTTATTTCCAAACTGCCATATCTCGCGAACGGATTGACCAATCCGCAAAATTTCTGTTGCATCTGAAAGTAGAAACTCGCCCGATTACAACGGTGGGTGTAGTTTTCCCCTAGGCCGTTCTAGTTATTCGTTTCGAGCATCAGAACTGCGAAAATTTTGAGTTTCTCAAGCGTTTCTTACCTCCAAACTGCCATATCTCGCGAACGGATAGACCAATTCGCAAAATTTCTATTGCATCTGAATGTAGAAACTCGCCCGATTACAACGGTATGCGTACTTTTCCCCTATGCCGTTCTAGTTACTCGTTTCGAGCATCAGAACTGCGAAAATTTTGAGTTTCTCAAGCGTTTCTTATTTCCAAACTGCCATATCTCGCGAACGGATTGACCAATCCGCAAAATTTCTGTTGCATCTGAAAGTAGAAACTCGCCCGATTACAACGGTATGCGTACCTTTCCCCTAGGCCGTTCTAGTTATTCGTTTCGAGCATCAGAACTGCGAAAATTTTGAGTTACTCAAAGGTTTCTTACCTCCAAACTGCCATATCTCGCGAACGGATTGACCAATCCGCAAAATTTCTGTTGCATCTGAAAGTAGAAACTCGCCCGATTACAACGGTATGCGTACTTTTCCCCTAGGCCGTTCTAGTTACTCGTTTCGAGCATCAGAACTGCGAAAATTTTGAGTTTCTCAAGCGTTTCTTATCTCCAAACTGCCATATCTCGCGAACGGATTGATCAATCCGCAAAATTTCTGTTGCATCTGAAAGTAGAAACTCGCCCGATTACAACGGTATGCGTACTTTTCCGCTAGGCCGTTTTAGTTATTCGTTTCGAGCATCAGAACTGCGAAAATTTTGAGTTTCTCAAGCGTTTCTTACCTCCAAACTGCCATATCTCGCGAACGGATTGACCAATCCGCAAAATTTCTGTTGCATCTGAAAGTAGAAACTCGCCCGATTACAACGGTATGCGTACTTTTCCCCTAGGCCGTTCTAGTTACTCGTTTCGAGCATCAGAACTGCGAAAATTTTGCGTTTCTCAAGCGTTTCTTATCTCCAAACTGCCATATCTCGCGAACGGATTGATCAATCCGCAAAATTTCTGTTGCATCTGAAAGTAGAAACTCGCCCGATTACAACGGTATGCGCACTTTTCCCCTAGGCCGTTCTAGTTATTCGTTTCGAGCATCAGAACTGCGAAAATTTTGAGTTTCTCAAGCGTTTCTTACCTCCAAACTGCCATATCTCGCGAACGGATTGATCAATCCGCAAAATTTCTATTGCATCTGAAAGTAGAAACTCGCCCGATTACAACGGTATGCGCACTTTTCCCCTAGGCGGTTCTAGTTATTCGTTTCGAGCATCAGAACTGCGAAAATTTTGAGTTTCTCAAGCGTTTCTTACTTCCAAACTGCCATATCTCGCGAACGGATTGACCAATCCGCAAAATTTCTGTTGCATCTGAAAGTAGAAACTCGCCCGATTACAACGGTAGGTGTAGTTTTCCCCTAGGCCGTTCTAGTTATTCGTATCGAGCATCAGAACTGCGAAAATTTTGAGTTTCTCAAGCGTTTCTTACCTCCAAACTGCCATATCTCGCGAACGGATAGACCAATCCGCAAAATTTCTATTGCATCTGAATGTAGAAACTCGCCCGATTACAGCGGTATGTGTAGTTTTCCCCTAGGCCGTTCCAGTTATTCGTTTCGAGCATCAGAACTGCGAAAATTTTGAGTTTCTCAAGCGTTTCTTACATCCAAACTGCCATATCTCGCGAACGGATTGACCAATCCTCAAAATTTCTGTTGCATCTGAAAGCAGAATCTCGCCCGATTACAACGGTATGCGTACTTTTCCCCTATGCCGTTCTAGTTACTCGTTTCGGGTATCTGAACTGCGAAAATTTTGAGTTTCTCAAGCGTTTCTTATTTCCAAACTGCCATATCTCGCGAACGGATTGACCAATCCGCAAAATTTCTGTTGCATCTGAAAGTAGAAACTCGCCCGATTACAACGGTATGCGTACTTTTCCCCTAGGCCGTTCTAGCTATTCATTTCGAGCATCAGAACTGCGAAAATTTTGAGTTTCTCTAGCGTTTCTTACCTCCAAACTACCATATCTCGCGAACGGATTCACCAATCCGCAAAATTTCTGTTGCTTCTGAAAGTAGAAACTCGCCCGATTACAACGGTATGCGTACTTCTCCCCTAGGCCGTTGTAGTCATTCGTTTCGAGCATCAGAACTGCGAAAATTTTGAGTTTCTCAAGCGTTTCTTATTTCCAAACTGCCATATCTCGCGAACGGATTGACCAATCCGCAAAATTTCTGTTGCATCTGAAAGTAGAAACTCGCCCGATTACAACGGTATGCGTACTTTTCCCCTAGGCCGTTCTAGTTATTCGTTTCGAGCATCAGATCTGCGAAAATTTTGAGTTTCTCAAGCGTTTCTTACCTCCAAACTGCCATATCTCGCGAACGGATTGACCAATCCGCAAAGTTTCTGTTGCATCTGAAAGTAGAAACTCGCCCGATTACAACGGTATGCGTACTTTTCCCCTAGGCCGTTCTAGTTATTCATTTCGAGCATCAGAACTGCGAAAATTTTGAGTTTCTCTAGCGTTTCTTACCTCCAAACTACCATATCTCGCGAACGGATTCACCAATCCGCAAAATTTCTGTTTCTTCTGAAAGTAGAAACTCGCCCGATTACAACGGTATGCGTACTTCTCCCCTAGGCCGTTGTAGTCATTCGTTTCGAGCATCAGAACTGCGAAAATTTTGAGTTTCTCAAGCGTTTCTTATTTCCAAACTGCCATATCTCGCGAACGGATTGACCAATCCGCAAAATTTCTGTTGCATCTGAAAGTAGAAACTCGCCCGATTACAACGGTATGCGTACTTTTCCCCTAGGCCGTTCTAGTTATTCGTTTCGAGCATCAGAACTGCGAAAATTTTGAGTTTCTCAAGCGTTTCTTACCTCCAAACTGCCATATCTCGCGAACGGATTGATCAATCCGCAAAATTTCTATTGCATCTGAAAGTAGAAACTCGCCCGATTACAACGGTATGCGCACTTTTCCCCTAGGCGGTTCTAGTTATTCGTTTCGAGCATCAGAACTGCGAAAATTTTGAGTTTCTCCAGCGTTTCTTACTTCCAAACTGCCATATCTCGCGAACGCATTGACCAATCCGCAAAATTTCTGTTGCATCTGAAAGTAGAAACTCGCCCGATTACAACGGTAGGTGTAGTTTTCCCCTAGGCCGTTCTAGTTATTCGTATCGAGCATCAGAACTGCGAAAGTTTTGAGTTTCTCAAGCGTTTCTAACCTCCAAACTGCCATATCTCGCGAACGGATAGACCAATCCGCAAAATTTCTATTGCATCTGAATGTAGAAACTCGCCCGATTACAGCGGTATGTGTAGTTTTCCCCTAGGCCGTTCCAGTTATTCGTTTCGAGCATCAGAACTGCGAAAATTTTGAGTTTCTCAAGCGTTTCTTACATCCAAACTGCCATATCTCGCGAACGGATTGACCAATCCTCAAAATTTCTGTTGCATCTGAAAGCAGAAACTCGCCCGATTACAACGGTATGCGTACTTTTCCCCTATGCCGTTCTAGTTACTCGTTTCGGGTATCAGAACTGCGAAAATTTTGAGTTTCTCAAGCGTTTCTTATTTCCAAACTGCCATATCTCGCGAACGGATTGACCAATCCGCAAAATTTCTGTTGCATCTGAAAGTAGAAACTCGCCCGATTACAACGGTATGCCTACTTTTCCCCTCGGCCGTTCTAGTTATTCGTTTCGAGCATCAGAACTGCGAAAATTTTGAGTTTCTCAAGCGTTTCTTACCTCCAAACTGCCATATCTCGCGAACGGATTGACCAAACGGCAAAATTTCTTTGCATCTGAAAGTAGAAACTCGCCCGATTACAACGGTATGCGTACTTTTCCCCTAGGCCGTTCTAGTTATTCGTTTCGAGCATCAGAACTGCGAAAATTTTGAGTTTCTCAAGCATTTCTTACCTCCAAACTACCATATCTCGCGAACGGATTCACCAATCCGCAAAATTTCTGTTGCTTCTGAAAGTAGAAACTCGCCCGATTACAACGGTATGCGTACTTCTCCCCTAGGCCGTTCTAGTTACTCGTTTCGAGCATCAGAACTGCGAAAATTTTGAGTTTCGCAAGCGTTTCTTATCTCCAAACTGCTATATCTCGCGAACGGATTGATCAATCCGCAAACTTTCTGTTGCATCTGAAAGTAGAAACTCGCCCGATTACAACGGTATGCGTACTTTTCCGCTAGGCCGTTTTAGTTATTCGTTTCGAGCATCAGAACTGCGAAAATTTTGAGTTTCTCAAGCGTTTCTTACCTCCAAACTGCCATATCTCTCGAACGGATAGACCAATCCGCAAAATTTCTATTGCATCTGAATGTAGAAACTCGCCCGATTACAGCGGTATGTGTAGTTTTCCCCTAGGCCGTTCCAGTTATTCGTTTCGAGCATCAGAACTGCGAAAATTTTGAGTTTCTCAAGCGTTTCTTACATCCAAACTGCCATATCTCGCGAACGGATTGACAAATCCTCAAAATTTCTGTTGCATCTGAAAGCAGAATCTCGCCCGATTACAACGGTATGCGTACTTTTCCCCTATGCCGTTCTAGTTACTCGTTTCGGGTATCAGAACTGCGAAAATTTTGAGTTTCTCAAGCGTTTCTTATTTCCAAACTGCCATATCTCGCGAACGGATTGACCAATCCGCAAAATTTCTGTTGCATCTGAAAGTAGAAACTCGCCCGATTACAACGGTATGCCTACTTTTCCCCTAGGCCGTTCTAGTTATTCGTTTCGAGCATCAGAACTGCGAAAATTTTGAGTTTCTCAAGCGTTTCTTACCTCCAAACTGCCATATCTCGCGAACGGATTGACCAATCCGCAAAATTTCTATTGCATCTGAATGTAGAAACTCGCCCGATTACAGCGGTATGTGTAGTTTTCCCCTAGGCCGTTCCAGTTATTCGTTTCGAGCATCAGAACTGCGAAAATTTTGAGTTTCTCAAGCGTTTCTTACATCCAAACTGCCATATCTCGCGAACGGATTGACAAATCCTCAAAATTTCTGTTGCATCTGAAAGCAGAATCTCGCCCGATTACAACGGTATGCGTACTTTTCCCCTATGCCGTTCCAGTTATTCGTTTCGAGCATCAGAACTGCGAAAATTTTGAGTTTCTCAAGCGTTTCTTACATCCAAACTGCCATATCTCGCGAACGGATTCACCAATCCGCAAAATTTCTGTTGCTTCTGAAAGTAGAAACTCGCCCGATTACAACGGTATGCGTACTTCTCCCCTAGGCCGTTCTAGTTACTCGTTTCGGGCATCAGAACTGCGAAAATTTTGAGTTTCTCAAGCGTTTCTTATCTCCAAACTGCTATATCTCGCGAACGGATTGATCAATCCGCAAACTTTCTGTTGCATCTGAAAGTAGAAACTCGCCCGATTACAACGGTATGCGTACTTTTCCGCTAGGCCGTTTTAGTTATTCGTTTCGAGCATCAGAACTGCGAAAATTTTGAGTGTCTCAAGCGTTTCTTACCTCCAAACTGCCATATCTCTCGAACGGATAGACCAATCCGCAAAATTTCTGTTGCATCTGAAAGTAGAAACTCGCCCGATTACAACGGTATGCCTACTTTTCCCCTAGGCCGTTCTAGTTATTCGTTTCGAGCATCAGAACTGCGAAAATTTTGAGTTTCTCAAGCGTTTCTTACCTCCAAACTGCCATATCTCGCGAACGGATTGACCAATCCGCAAAATTTCTATTGCATCTGAATGTAGAAACTCGCCCGATTACAGCGGTATGTGTAGTTTTCCCCTAGGCCGTTCCAGTTATTCGTTTCGAGCATCAGAACTGCGAAAATTTTGAGTTTCTCAAGCGTTTCTTACATCCAAACTGCCATATCTCGCGGACGGATTGACAAATCCTCAAAATTTCTGTTGCATCTGAAAGCAGAATCTCGCCCGATTACAACGGTATGCGTACTTTTCCCCTATGCCGTTCCAGTTATTCGTTTCGAGCATCAGAACTGCGAAAATTTTGAGTTTCTCAAGCGTTTCTTACATCCAAACTGCCATATCTCGCGAACGGATTGACAAATCCTCAAAATTTCTGTTGCATCTGAAAGCAGAATCTCGCCCGATTACAACGGTATGCGTACTTTTCCGCTAGGCCGTTTTAGTTATTCGTTTCGAGCATCAGAACTGCGAAAATTTTGAGTTTCTCAAGCGTTTCTTACCTCCAAACTGCCATATCTCTCGAACGGATAGACCAATCCGCAAAATTTCTATTGCATCTGAATGTAGAAACTCGCCCGATTACAGCGGTATGTGTAGTTTTCCCCTAGGCCGTTTTAGTTATTCGTTTCGAGCATCAGAACTGCGAAAATTTTGAGTTTCTCAAGCGTTTCTTATTTCCAAACTGCCATATCTCGCGAACGGATTGACCAATCCGCAAAATTTCTGTTGCATCTGAAAGTAGAAACTCGCCCGATTACAACGGTATGCCTACTTTTCCCCTAGGCCGTTCTAGTTATTCGTTTCGAGCATCAGAACTGCGAAAATTTTGAGTTTCTCAAGCGTTTCTTACCTCCAAACTGCCATATCTCGCGAACGGATTGAACAAACCGCAAAATTTCTTTGCATCTGAAAGTAGAAACTCGCCCGATTACAACGGTATGCGTACTTTTCCCCTAGGCCGTTCTAGTTATTCGTTTCGAGCATCAGAACTGCGAAAATTTTGAGTTTCTCAAGCGTTTCTTACCTCCAAACTACCATATCTCGCGAACGGATTCACCAATCCGCAAAATTTCTGTTGCTTCTGAAAGTAGAAACTCGCCCGATTACAACGGTATGCGTACTTCTCCCCTAGGCCGTTCTAGTTACTCGTTTCGAGCATCAGAACTGCGAAAATTTTGAGTTTCTCAAGCGTTTCTTATCTCCAAACTGCTATATCTCGCGAACGGATTGATCAATCCGCAAACTTTCTGTTGCATCTGAAAGTAGAAACTCGCCCGATTACAACGGTATGCGTACTTTTCCGCTAGGCCGTTTTAGTTATTCGTTTCGAGCATCAGAACTGCGAAAATTTTGAGTTTCTCAAGCGTTTCTTACCTCCAAACTGCCATATCTCTCGAACGGATAGACCAATCCGCAAAATTTCTATTGCATCTGAATGTAGAAACTCGCCCGATTACAGCGGTATGTGTAGTTTTCCCCTAGGCCGTTCCAGTTATTCGTTTCGAGCATCAGAACTGCGAAAATTTTGAGTTTCTCAAGCGTTTCTTACCTCCAAACTGCCATATCTCGCGAACGGATTGAACAAACCGCAAAATTTCTTTGCATCTGAAAGTAGAAACTCGCCCGATTACAACGGTATGCGTACTTTTCCCCTAGGCCGTTCTAGTTATTCGTTTCGAGCATCAGAACTGCGAAAATTTTGAGTTTCTCAAGCGTTTCTTACCTCCAAACTACCATATCTCGCGAACGGATTCACCAATCCGCAAAATTTCTGTTGCTTCTGAAAGTAGAAACTCGCCCGATTACAACGGTATGCGTACTTCTCCCCTAGGCCGTTCTAGTTACTCGTTTCGAGCATCAGAACTGCGAAAATTTTGAGTTTCTCAAGCGTTTCTTATCTCCAAACTGCTATATCTCGCGAACGGATTGATCAATCCGCAAACTTTCTGTTGCATCTGAAAGTAGAAACTCGCCCGATTACAACGGTATGCGTACTTTTCCGCTAGGCCGTTTTAGTTATTCGTTTCGAGCATCAGAACTGCGAAAATTTTGAGTTTCTCAAGCGTTTCTTACCTCCAAACTGCCATATCTCTCGAACGGATAGACCAATCCGCAAAATTTCTATTGCATCTGAATGTAGAAACTCGCCCGATTACAGCGGTATGTGTAGTTTTCCCCTAGGCCGTTCCAGTTATTCGTTTCGAGCATCAGAACTGCGAAAATTTTGAGTGTCTCAAGCGTTTCTTACATCCAAACTGCCATATCTCGCGAACGGATTGACAAATCCTCAAAATTTCTGTTGCATCTGAAAGCAGAATCTCGCCCGATTACAACGGTATGCGTACTTTTCCCCTATGCCGTTCTAGTTACTCGTTTCGGGTATCAGAACTGCGAAAATTTTGAGTTTCTCAAGCGTTTCTTATTTCCAAACTGCCATATCTCGCGAACGGATTGACCAATCCGCAAAATTTCTGTTGCATCTGAAAGTAGAAACTCGCCCGATTACAACGGTATGCCTACTTTTCCCCTAGGCCGTTCTAGTTATTCGTTTCGAGCATCAGAACTGCGAAAATTTTGAGTTTCTCAAGCGTTTCTTACCTCCAAACTGCCATATCTCGCGAACGGATTGAACAAACCGCAAAATTTCTTTGCATCTGAAAGTAGAAACTCGCCCGATTACAGCGGTATGTGTAGTTTTCCCCTAGGCCGTTCCAGTTATTCGTTTCGAGCATCAGAACTGCGAAAATTTTGAGTTTCTCAAGCGTTTCTTACATCCAAACTGCCATATCTCGCGAACGGATTGACAAATCCTCAAAATTTCTGTTGCTTCTGAAAGCAGAATCTCGCCCGATTACAACGGTATGCGTACTTTTCCCCTATGCCGTTCTAGTTACTCGTTTCGGGTATCAGAACTGCGAAAATTTTGAGTTTCTCAAGCGTTTCTTATTTCCAAACTGCCATATCTCGCGAACGGATTGACCAATCCGCAAAATTTCTGTTGCATCTGAAAGTAGAAACTCGCCCGATTACAACGGTATGCCTACTTTTCCCCTAGGCCGTTCTAGTTATTCGTTTCGAGCATCAGAACTGCGAAAATTTTGAGTTTCTCAAGCGTTTCTTACCTCCAAACTGCCATATCTCGCGAACGGATTGACCAATCCGCAAAATTTCTGTTGCATCTGAAAGTAGAAACTCGCCCGATTACAACGGTATGCGTACTTTTCCCCTAGGCCGTTCTAGTTATTCGTTTCGAGCATCAGAACTGCGAAAATTTTGAGTTTCTCAAACGTTTCTTACCTCCAAACTACCATATCTCGCGAACGGATTCACCAATCCGCAAAATTTCTGTTGCTTCTGAAAGTAGAAACTCGCCCGATTACAACGGTATGCGTACTTCTCCCCTAGGCCGTTGTAGTCATTCGTTTCGAGCATCAGAACTGCGAAAATTTTGAGTTTCTCAAGCGTTTCTTATTTCCAAACTGCCATATCTCGCGAACGGATTGACCAATCCGCAAAATGTCTGTTGCATCTGAAAGTAGAAACTCGCCCGATTACAACGGTATGCGTACTTTTCCCCTAGGCCGTTCTAGTTATTCGTTTCGAGCATCAGAACTGCGAAAATTTTGAGTTTCTCAAGCGTTTCTTACCTCCAAACTGCCATATCTCGCGAACGGATTGATCAATCCGCAAAATTTCTATTGCATCTGAAAGTAGAAACTCGCCCGATTACAACGGTATGCGCACTTTTCCCCTAGGCGGTTCTAGTTATTCGTTTCGAGCATCAGAACTGCGAAAATTTTGAGTTTCTCAAGCGTTTCTTACTTCCAAACTGCCATATCTCGCGAACGGATTGACCAATCCGCAAAATTTCTGTTGCATCTGAAAGTAGAAACTCGCCCGATTACAACGGTAGGTGTAGTTTTCCCCTAGGCCGTTCTAGTTATTCGTATCGAGCATCAGAACTGCGAAAATTTTGAGTTTCTCAAGCGTTTCTTACCTCCAAACTGCCATATCTCGCGAACGGATAGACCAATCCGCAAAATTTCTATTGCATCTGAATGTAGAAACTCGCCCGATTACAGCGGTATGTGTAGTTTTCCCCTATGCCGTTCCAGTTATTCGTTTCGAGCATCAGAACTGCGAAAATTTTGAGTATCTCAAGCGTTTCTTATTTCCAAACTGCCATATCTCGCGAACGGATTGACCAATCCGCAAAATTTCTGTTGCATCTGAAAGTAGAAACTCGCCCGATTACAACGGTATGCGTACTTTTCCCCTAGGCCGTTCTAGTTATTCGTTTCGAGCATCAGAACTGCGAAAATTTTGAGTTTCTCAAGCGTTTCTTACCTCCAAACTGCCATATCTCGCGAACGGATTGATCAATCCGCAAAATTTCTATTGCATCTGAAAGTAGAAACTCGCCCGATTACAACGGTATGCGCACTTTTCCCCTAGGCGGTTCTAGTTATTCGTTTCGAGCATCAGAACTGCGAAAATTTTGAGTTTCTCAAGCGTTTCTTACTTCCAAACTGCCATATCTCGCGAACGGATTGACCAATCCGCAAAATTTCTGTTGCATCTGAAAGTAGAAACTCGCCCGATTACAACGGTAGGTGTAGTTTTTCCCTAGGCCGTTCTAGTTATTCGTATCGAGCATCAGAACTGCGAAAATTTTGAGTTTCTCAAGCGTTTCTTACCTCCAAACTACCATATCTCGCGAACGGATTCACCAATCCGCAAAATTTCTGTTGCTTCTGAAAGTAGAAACTCGCCCGATTACAACGGTATGCGTACTTCTCCCCTAGGCCGTTCTAGTTACTCGTTTCGAGCATCAGAACTGCGAAAATTTTGAGTTTCTCAAGCGTTTCTTATCTCCAAACTGCTATATCTCGCGAACGGATTGATCAATCCGCAAACTTTCTGTTGCATCTGAAAGTAGAAACTCGCCCGATTACAACGGTATGCGTACTTTTCCGCTAGGCCGTTTTAGTTATTCGTTTCGAGCATCAAAACTGCGAAAATTTTGAGTTTCTCAAGCGTTTCTTACCTCCAAACTGCCATATCTCTCGAACGGATAGACCAATCCGCAAAATTTCTATTGCATCTGAATGTAGAAACTCGCCCGATTACAGCGGTATGTGTAGTTTTCCCCTAGGCCGTTCCAGTTATTCGTTTCGAGCATCAGAACTGCGAAAATTTTGAGTGTCTCAAGCGTTTCTTACATCCAAACTGCCATATCTCGCGAACGGATTGACAAATCCTCAAAATTTCTGTTGCATCTGAAAGCAGAATCTCGCCCGATTACAACGGTATGCGTACTTTTCCCCTATGCCGTTCTAGTTACTCGTTTCGGGTATCAGAACTGCGAAAATTTTGAGTTTCTCAAGCGTTTCTTATTTCCAAACTGCCATATCTCGCGAACGGATTGACCAATCCGCAAAATTTCTGTTGCATCTGAAAGTAGAAACTCGCCCGATTACAACGGTATGCCTACTTTTCCCCTAGGCCGTTCTAGTTATTCGTTTCGAGCATCAGAACTGCGAAAATTTTGAGTTTCTCAAGCGTTTCTTACCTCCAAACTGCCATATCTCGCGAACGGATTGAACAAACCGCAAAATTTCTTTGCATCTGAAAGTAGAAACTCGCCCGATTACAGCGGTATGTGTAGTTTTCCCCTAGGCCGTTCCAGTTATTCGTTTCGAGCATCAGAACTGCGAAAATTTTGAGTTTCTCAAGCGTTTCTTACATCCAAACTGCCATATCTCGCGAACGGATTGACAAATCCTCAAAATTTCTGTTGCATCTGAAAGCAGAATCTCGCCCGATTACAACGGTATGCGTACTTTTCCCCTATGCCGTTCTAGTTACTCGTTTCGGGTATCAGAACTGCGAAAATTTTGAGTTTCTCAAGCGTTTCTTATTTCCAAACTGCCATATCTCGCGAACGGATTGACCAATCCGCAAAATTTCTGTTGCATCTGAAAGTAGAAACTCGCCCGATTACAACGGTATGCCTACTTTTCCCCTAGGCCGTTCTAGTTATTCGTTTCGAGCATCAGAACTGCGAAAATTTTGAGTTTCTCAAGCGTTTCTTACCTCCAAACTGCCATATCTCGCGAACGGATTGACCAATCCGCAAAATTTCTGTTGCATCTGAAAGTAGAAACTCGCCCGATTACAACGGTATGCGTACTTTTCCCCTAGGCCGTTCTAGTTATTCGTTTCGAGCATCAGAACTGCGAAAATTTTGAGTTTCTCAAACGTTTCTTACCTCCAAACTACCATATCTCGCGAACGGATTCACCAATCCGCAAAATTTCTGTTGCTTCTGAAAGTAGAAACTCGCCCGATTACAACGGTATGCGTACTTCTCCCCTAGGCCGTTGTAGTCATTCGTTTCGAGCATCAGAACTGCGAAAATTTTGAGTTTCTCAAGCGTTTCTTATTTCCAAACTGCCATATCTCGCGAACGGATTGACCAATCCGCAAAATGTCTGTTGCATCTGAAAGTAGAAACTCGCCCGATTACAACGGTATGCGTACTTTTCCCCTAGGCCGTTCTAGTTATTCGTTTCGAGCATCAGAACTGCGAAAATTTTGAGTTTCTCAAGCGTTTCTTACCTCCAAACTGCCATATCTCGCGAACGGATTGATCAATCCGCAAAATTTCTATTGCATCTGAAAGTAGAAACTCGCCCGATTACAACGGTATGCGCACTTTTCCCCTAGGCGGTTCTAGTTATTCGTTTCGAGCATCAGAACTGCGAAAATTTTGAGTTTCTCAAGCGTTTCTTACTTCCAAACTGCCATATCTCGCGAACGGATTGACCAATCCGCAAAATTTCTGTTGCATCTGAAAGTAGAAACTCGCCCGATTACAACGGTAGGTGTAGTTTTCCCCTAGGCCGTTCTAGTTATTCGTATCGAGCATCAGAACTGCGAAAATTTTGAGTTTCTCAAGCGTTTCTTACCTCCAAACTGCCATATCTCGCGAACGGATAGACCAATCCGCAAAATTTCTATTGCATCTGAATGTAGAAACTCGCCCGATTACAGCGGTATGTGTAGTTTTCCCCTATGCCGTTCCAGTTATTCGTTTCGAGCATCAGAACTGCGAAAATTTTGAGTATCTCAAGCGTTTCTTATTTCCAAACTGCCATATCTCGCGAACGGATTGACCAATCCGCAAAATTTCTGTTGCATCTGAAAGTAGAAACTCGCCCGATTACAACGGTATGCGTACTTTTCCCCTAGGCCGTTCTAGTTATTCGTTTCGAGCATCAGAACTGCGAAAATTTTGAGTTTCTCAAGCGTTTCTTACCTCCAAACTGCCATATCTCGCGAACGGATTGATCAATCCGCAAAATTTCTATTGCATCTGAAAGTAGAAACTCGCCCGATTACAACGGTATGCGCACTTTTCCCCTAGGCGGTTCTAGTTATTCGTTTCGAGCATCAGAACTGCGAAAATTTTGAGTTTCTCAAGCGTTTCTTACTTCCAAACTGCCATATCTCGCGAACGGATTGACCAATCCGCAAAATTTCTGTTGCATCTGAAAGTAGAAACTCGCCCGATTACAACGGTAGGTGTAGTTTTTCCCTAGGCCGTTCTAGTTATTCGTATCGAGCATCAGAACTGCGAAAATTTTGAGTTTCTCAAGCGTTTCTTACCTCAAAACTGCCATATCTCGCGAACGGATAGACCAATCCGCATAATTTCTGTTGCATCTGAAAGTAGAAACTCGCCCGATTACAACGGTATGCGTACTTTTCCCCTAGGCCGTTCTAGTTATTCGTTTCGAGCATCAGAACTGCGAAAATTTTGAGTTTCTCAAGCGTTTCTTACCTCCAAACTGCCATATCTCTCGAACGGATAGACCAATCCGCAAAATTTCTATTGCATCTGAATGTAGAAACTCGCCCGATTACAGCGGTATGTGTAGTTTTCCCCTAGGCCGTTCCAGTTATTCGTTTCGAGCATCAGAACTGCGAAAATTTTGAGTTTCTCAAGCGTTTCTTACATCCAAACTGCCATATCTCGCGAACGGATTGACAAATCCTCAAAATTTCTGTTGCATCTGAAAGCAGAATCTCGCCCGATTACAACGGTATGCCTACTTTTCCCCTATGCCGTTCTAGTTACTCGTTTCGGGTATCAGAACTGCGAAAATTTTGAGTTTCTCAAGCGTTTCTTATTTCCAAACTGCCATATCTCGCGAACGGATTGACCAATCCGCAAAATTTCTGTTGCATCTGAAAGTAGAAACTCGCCCGATTACAACGGTATGCCTACTTTTCCCCTAGGCCGTTCTAGTTATTCGTTTCGAGCATCAGAACTGCGAAAATTTTGAGTTTCTCAAGCGTTTCTTACCTCCAAACTGCCATATCTCGCGAACGGATTGACCAATCCGCAAAATTTCTGTTGCATCTGAAAGTAGAAACTCGCCCGATTACAACGGTATGCGTACTTTTCCCCTAGGCCGTTCTAGTTATTCGTTTCGAGCATCAGAACTGCGAAAATTTTGAGTTTCTCAAACGTTTCTTACCTCCAAACTACCATATCTCGCGAACGGATTCACCAATCCGCAAAATTTCTGTTGCTTCTGAAAGTAGAAACTCGCCCGATTACAACGGTATGCGTACTTCTCCCCTAGGCCGTTGTAGTCATTCGTTTCGAGCATCAGAACTGCGAAAATTTTGAGTTTCTCAAGCGTTTCTTATTTCCAAACTGCCATATCTCGCGAACGGATTGACCAATCCGCAAAATGTCTGTTGCATCTGAAAGTAGAAACTCGCCCGATTACAACGGTATGCGTACTTTTCCCCTAGGCCGTTCTAGTTATTCGTTTCGAGCATCAGAACTGCGAAAATTTTGAGTTTCTCAAGCGTTTCTTACCTCCAAACTGCCATATCTCGCGAACGGATTGATCAATCCGCAAAATTTCTATTGCATCTGAAAGTAGAAACTCGCCCGATTACAACGGTATGCGCACTTTTCCCCTAGGCGGTTCTAGTTATTCGTTTCGAGCATCAGAACTGCGAAAATTTTGAGTTTCTCAAGCGTTTCTTACTTCCAAACTGCCATATCTCGCGAACGGATTGACCAATCCGCAAAATTTCTGTTGCATCTGAAAGTAGAAACTCGCCCGATTACAACGGTAGGTGTAGTTTTCCCCTAGGCCGTTCTAGTTATTCGTATCGAGCATCAGAACTGCGAAAATTTTGAGTTTCTCAAGCGTTTCTTACCTCCAAACTGCCATATCTCGCGAACGGATAGACCAATCCGCAAAATTTCTATTGCATCTGAATGTAGAAACTCGCCCGATTACAGCGGTATGTGTAGTTTTCCCCTATGCCGTTCCAGTTATTCGTTTCGAGCATCAGAACTGCGAAAATTTTGAGTTTCTCAAGCGTTTCTTACATCCAAACTGCCATATCTCGCGAACGGATTGACCAATCCTCAAAATTTCTGTTGCATCTGAAAGCAGAAACTCGCCCGATTACAACGGTATGCGTACTTTTCCCCTATGCCGTTCTAGTTACTCGTTTCGGGTATCAGAACTGCGAAAATTTTGAGTTTCTCAAGCGTTTCTTACCTCCAAACTGCCATATCTCGCGAACGGATTGACCAATCCGCAAAATTTCTGTTGCATCTGAAAGTGGAAACTCGCCCGATTACAACGGTATTCGTACTTTTCCCCTTGGCCGTTCTAGTTATTCGTATCGAGCATCAGAACTGCGAAAATTTTGAGTTTCTCAAGCGTTTCTTACCTCCAAACTGCCATATCTCGCGAACGGATTGATCAATCCGCAAAATTTCTGTTGCTTCTGAAAGTAGAAACTCGCCCGATTACAACGGTATGCGTACTTCTCCCCTAGGCCGTTGTAGTCATTCGTTTCGAGCATCAGAACTGCGAAAATTTTGAGTATCTCAAGCGTTTCTTATTTCCAAACTGCCATATCTCGCGAACGGATTGACCAATCCGCAAAATTTCTGTTGCATCTGAAAGTAGAAACTCGCCCGATTACAACGGTATGCGTACTTTTCCCCTAGGCCGTTCTAGTTATTCGTTTCGAGCATCAGAACTGCGAAAATTTTGAGTTTCTCAAGCGTTTCTTACCTCCAAACTGCCATATCTCGCGAACGGATTGATCAATCCGCAAAATTTCTATTGCATCTGAAAGTAGAAACTCGCCCGATTACAACGGTATGCGCACTTTTCCCCTAGGCGGTTCTAGTTATTCGTTTCGAGCATCAGAACTGCGAAAATTTTGAGTTTCTCAAGCGTTTCTTACTTCCAAACTGCCATATCTCGCGAACGGATTGACCAATCCGCAAAATTTCTGTTGCATCTGAATGTAGAAACTCGCCCGATTACAGCGGTATGTGTAGTTTTCCCCTAGGCCGTTCCAGTTATTCGTTTCGAGCATCAGAACTGCGAAAATTTTGAGTTTCTCAAGCGTTTCTTACATCCAAACTGCCATATCTCGCGAACGGATTGACCAATCCTCAAAATTTCTGTTGCATCTGAAAGCAGAAACTCGCCCGATTACAACGGTATGCGTACTTTTCCCCTATGCCGTTCTAGTTACTCGTTTCGGGTAACAGAACTGCGAAAATTTTGAGTTTCTCAAGCGTTTCTTATTTCCAAACTGCCATATCTCGCGAACGGATTGACCAATCCGCAAAATTTCTGTTGCATCTGAAAGTAGAAACTCGCCCGATTACAACGGTATGCGTACTTTTCCCCTAGGCCGTTCTAGTTATTCGTTTCGAGCATCAGAACTGCGAAAATTTTGAGTTTCTCAAGCGTTTCTTACCTCCAAACTACCATATCTCGCGAACGGATTCACCAATCCGCAAAATTTCTGTTGCTTCTGAAAGTAGAAACTCGCCCGATTACAACGGTATGCGTACTTCTCCCCTAGGCCGTTCTAGTTACTCGTTTCGAGCATCAGAACTGCGAAAATTTTGAGTTTCTCAAGCGTTTCTTATCTCCAAACTGCTATATCTCGCGAACGGATTGATCAATCCGCAAAATTTCTGTTGCATCTGAAAGTAGAAACTCGCCCGATTACAACGGTATGCGTACTTTTCCGCTAGGCCGTTGTAGTAATTCGTTTCGAGCATCAGAACTGCGAAAATTTTGAGTTTCTCAAGCGTTTCTTATTTCCAAACTGCCATATCTCGCGAACGGATTGACCAATCCGCAAAATGTCTGTTGCATCTGAAAGTAGAAACTCGCCCGATTACAACGGTATGCGTACTTTTCCCCTAGGCCGTTCTAGTTATTCGTTTCGAGCATCAGAACTGCGAAAATTTTGAGTTTCTCAAGCGTTTCTTACCTCCAAACTGCCATATCTCGCGAACGGATTGATCAATCCGCAAAATTTCTATTGCATCTGAAAGTAGAAACTCGCCCGATTACAACGGTATGCGCACTTTTCCCCTAGGCGGTTCTAGTTATTCGTTTCGAGCATCAGAACTGCGAAAATTTTGAGTTTCTCAAGCGTTTCTTACTTCCAAACTGCCATATCTCGCGAACGGATTGACCAATCCGCAAAATTTCTGTTGCATCTGAAAGTAGAAACCCGCCCGATTACAACGGTAGGTGTAGTTTTCCCCTAGGCCGTTCTAGTTATTCGTATCGAGCATCAGAACTGCGAAAATTTTGAGTTTCTCAAGCGTTTCTTACCTCCAAACTGCCATATCTCGCGAACGGATAGACCAATCCGCAAAATTTCTATTGCATCTGAATGTAGAAACTCGCCCGATTACAGCGGTATGTGTAGTTTTCCCCTAGGCCGTTCCAGTTATTCGTTTCGAGCATCAGAACTGCGAAAATTTTGAGTTTCTCAAGCGTTTCTTACATCCAAACTGCCATATCTCGCGAACGGATTGACCAATCCTCAAAATTTCTGTTGCATCTGAAAGCAGAAACTCGCCCGATTACAACGGTATGCGTACTTTTCCCCTATGCCGTTCTAGTTACTCGTTTCGGGTATCAGAACTGCGAAAATTTTGAGTTTCTCAAGCGTTTCTTATTTCCAAACTGCCATATCTCGCGAACGGATTGACCAATCCGCAAAATTTCTGTTGCATCTGAAAGTAGAAACTCGCCCGATTACAACGGTATGCGTACTTTTCCCCTAGGCCGTTCTAGTTATTCGTTTCGAGCATCAGAACTGCGAAAATTTTGAGTTTCTCAAGCGTTTCTTACCTCCAAACTACCATATCTCGCGAACGGATTCACCAATCCGCAAAATTTCTGTTGCTTCTGAAAGTAGAAACTCGCCCGATTACAACGGTATGCGTACTTCTCCCCTAGGCCGTTCTAGTTACTCGTTTCGAGCATCAGAACTGCGAAAATTTTGAGTTTCTCAAGCGTTTCTTATCTCCAAACTGCTATATCTCGCGAACGGATTGATCAATCCGCAAAATTTCTGTTGCATCTGAAAGTAGAAACTCGCCCGATTACAACGGTATGCGTACTTTTCCGCTAGGCCGTTTTAGTTATTCGTTTCGAGCATCAGAACTGCGAAAATTTTGAGTTTCTCAAGCGTTTCTTACCTCCAAACTGCCATATCTCGCGAACGGATTGACCAATCCGCAAAATTTCTGTTGCATCTGAAAGTAGAAACTCGCCCGATTACAACGGTATGCGTACTTTTCCCCTATGCCGTTCTAGTTACTCGTTTCGGGTATCAGAACTGCGAAAATTTTGAGTTTCTCAAGCGTTTCTTATTTCCAAACTGCCATATCTCGCGAACGGATTGACCAATCCGCAAAATTTCTGTTGCATCTGAAAGTAGAAACTCGCCCGATTACAACGGTATGCCTACTTTCCCCCTAGGCCGTTCTAGTTATTCGTTTCGAGCATCAGAACTGCGAAAATTTTGAGTTTCTCAAGCGTTTCTTACCTCCAAACTGCCATATCTCGCGAACGGATAGACCAATCCGCAAAATTTCTGTTGCATCTGAAAGTAGAAACTCGCCCGATTACAACGGTATGCGTACTTTTCCCCTAGGCCGTTCTAGTTATTCGTTTCGAGCATCAGAACTGCGAAAATTTTGAGTTTCTCAAGCGTTTCTTACCTCCAAACTACCATATCTCGCGAACGGATTCACCAATCCGCAAAATTTCTGTTGCTTCTGAAAGTAGAAACTCGCCCGATTACAACGGTATGCGTACTTCTCCCCTAGGCCGTTGTAGTCATTCGTTTCGAGCATCAGAACTGCGAAAATTTTGAGTTTCTCAAGCGTTTCTTATTTCCAAACTGCCATATCTCGAGAACGGATTGACCAATCCGCAAAATTTCTGTTGCATCTGAAAGTAGAAACTCGCCCGATTACAACGGTATGCGCACTTTTCCCCTAGGCGGTTCTAGTTATTCGTTTCGAGCATCAGAACTGCGAAAATTTTGAGTTTCTCAAGCGTTTCTTACTTCCAAACTGCCATATCTCGCGAACGGATTGACCAATCCGCAAAATTTCTGTTGCATCTGAAAGTAGAAACTCGCCCGATTACAACGGTAGGTGTAGTTTTCCCCTAGGCCGTTCTAGTTATTCGTTTCGAGCATCAGAACTGCGAAAATTTTGAGTTTCTCAAGCGTTTCTTACATCCAAACTGCCATATCTCGCGAACGGATTGACCAATCCTCAAAATTTCTGTTGCATCTGAAAGCAGAATCTCGCCCGATTACAACGGTATGCGTACTTTTCCCCTATGCCGTTCTAGTTACTCGTTTCGGGTATCAGAACTGCGAAAATTTTGAGTTTCTCAAGCGTTTCTTATTTCCAAACTGCCATATCTCGCGAACGGATTGACCAATCCGCAAAATTTCTGTTGCATCTGAAAGTAGAAACTCGCCCGATTACAACGGTATGCCTACTTTTCCCCTAGGCCGTTCTAGTTATTCGTTTCGAGCATCAGAACTGCGAAAATTTTGAGTTTCTCAAGCGTTTCTTACCTCCAAACTGCCATATCTCGCGAACGGATTGACCAATCCGCAAAATTTCTGTTGCATCTGAAAGTAGAAACTCGCCCGATTACAACGGTATGCGTACTTTTCCCGTAGGCCGTCCTAGTTATTCGTTTCGAGCATCAGAACTGCGAAAATTTTGAGTTTCTCAAGCGTTTCTTACCTCCAGACTACCATATCTCGCGAACGGATTCACCAATCCGCAAAATTTCTGTTGCATCTGAAAGTAGAAACTCGCCCGATTACAACGGTATGCGTACTTCTCCCCTAGGCCGTTGTAGTCATTCGTTTCGAGCATCAGAACTGCGAAAATTTTGAGTTTCTCAAGCGTTTCTTACATCCAAACTGCCATATCTCGCGAACGGATTGACCAATCCTCAAAATTTCTGTTGCATCTGAAAGCAGAAACTCGCCCGATTACAACGGTATGCGTACTTTTCCCCTATGCCGTTCTAGTTACTCGTTTCGGGTATCAGAACTGCGAAAATTTTGAGTTTCTCAAGCGTTTCTTATTTCCAAACTGCCATATCTCGCGAACGGATTGACCAATCCGCAAAATTTCTGTTGCATCTGAAAGTAGAAACTCGCCCGATTACAACGGTATGCGTACTTTTCCCCTAGGCCGTTCTAGTTATTCGTTTCGAGCATCAGAACTGCGAAAATTTTGAGTTTCTCAAGCGTTTCTTACCTCCAAACTGCCATATCTCGCGAACGGATTGACCAAACCGCAAAATTTCTTTGCATCTGAAAGTAGAAACTCGCCCGATTACAACGGTATGCGTACTTTTCCCCTAGGCCGTTCTAGATATTCGTTTCGAGCATCAGAACTGCGAAAATTTTGAGTTTCTCAAGCGTTTCTTACCTCCAAACTACCATATCTCGCGAATGGATTCACCAATCCGCAAAATTTCTGTTGCTTCTGAAAGTAGAAACTCGCCCGATTACAACGGTATGCGCACTTTTCCCCTAGGCCGTTCTAGTTATTCGTTTCGAGCATCAGAACTGCGAAAATTTTGAGTTTCTCAAGCGTTTCTTACCTCAAAACTACCATATCTCGCGAACGGATTCACCAATCCGCAAAATTTCTGTTGCTTCTGAAAGTAGAAGCTCGCCCGATTACAACGGTATGCGTACTTCTCCCCTAGGCCGTTGTAGTCATTCGTTTCGAGCATCAGAACTGCGAAAATTTTGAGTTTCTCAAGCGTTTCTTATTTCCAAACTGCCATATCTCGCGAACGGATTGACCAATCCTAAAAATTTCTGTTGCATCTGAAAGCAGAAACTCGCCCGATTACAACGGTATGCGTACTTTTCCCCTATGCCGTTCTAGTTACTCGTTTCGGGTATCAGAACTGCGAAAATTTTGTGTTTCTCAAGCGTTTCTTATTTCCAAACTGCCATATCTCGCGAACGGATTGACCAATCCGCAAAATTTCTGTTGCATCTGAAAGTAGAAACTCGCCCGATTACAACGGTATGCCTACTTTTCCCCTAGGCCGTTCTAGTTATTCGTTTCGAGCATCAGAACTGCGAAAATTTTTAGTTTCTCAAGCGTTTCTTACATCCAAACTGCCATATCTCGCGAACGGATTGACCAATCCGCAAAATTTCTTTGCATCTGAAAGTAGAAACTCGCCCGATTACAACGGTATGCGTACTTTTCCCCTAGGCCGTTCTAGTTATTCGTTTCGAGCATCAGAACTGCGAAAATTTTGAGTTTCTCAAGCGTTTCTTACCTCCAAACTACCATATCTCGCGAACGGATTCACCAATCCGCAAAATTTCTGTTGCTTCTGAAAGTAGAAACTCGCCCGATTACAACGGTATGCGTACTTCTCCCCTAGGCCGTTGTAGTCATTCGTTTCGAGCATCAGAACTGCGAAAATTTTGAGTTTCTCAAGCGTTTCTTATTTCCAAACTGCCATATCTCGCGAACGGATTGACCAATCCGCAAAATTTCTGTTGCATCTGAAAGTAGAAACTCGCCCGATTACAACGGTATGCGTACTTTTCCCCTAGGACGTTCTAGTTATTCGTTTCGAGCATCAGAACTGCGAAAATTTTGAGTTTCTCAAGCGTTTCTTACCTCCAAACTGCCATATCTCGCGAACGGATTGATCAATCCGCAAAATTTCTATTGCATCTGAAAGTAGAAACTCGCCCGATTACAACGGTATGCGCACTTTTCCCCTAGGCGGTTCTAGTTATTCGTTTCGAGCATCAGAACTGCGAAAATTTTGAGTTTCTCAAGCGTTTCTTACTTCCAAACTGCCATATCTCGCGAACGGATTGACCAATCCGCAAAATTTCTGTTGCATCTGAAAGTAGAAACTCGCCCGATTACAACGGTAGGTGTAGTTTTCCCCTAGGCCGTTCTAGTTATTCGTATCGAGCATCAGAACTGCGAAAATTTTGAGTTTCTCAAGCGTTTCTTACCTCCAAACTGCCATATCTCGCGAACGGATAGACCAATCCGCAAAATTTCTATTGCATCTGAATGTAGAAACTCGCCCGATTACAGCGGTATGTGTAGTTTTCCCCTAGGCCGTTCCAGTTATTCGTTTCGAGCATCAGAACTGCGAAAATTTTGAGTTTCTCAAGCGTTTCTTACATCCAAACTGCCATATCTCGCGAACGGATTGACCAATCCTCAAAATTTCTGTTGCATCTGAAAGCAGAATCTCGCCCGATTACAACGGTATGCGTACTTTTCCCCTATGCCGTTCTAGTTACTCGTTTCGGGTATCAGAACTGCGAAAATTTTGAGTTTCTCAAGCGTTTCTTATTTCCAAACTGCCATATCTCGCGAACGGATTGACCAATCCGCAAAATTTCTGTTGCATCTGAAAGTAGAAACTCGCCCGATTACAACGGTATGCCTACTTTTCCCCTAGGCCGTTCTAGTTATTCGTTTCGAGCATCAGAACTGCGAAAATTTTGAGTTTCTCAAGCGTTTCTTACCTCCAAACTGCCATATCTCGCGAACGGATTGACCAATCCGCAAAATTTCTGTTGCATCTGAAAGTAGAAACTCGCCCGATTACAACGGTATGCGTACTTTTCCCGTAGGCCGTCCTAGTTATTCGTTTCGAGCATCAGAACTGCGAAAATTTTGAGTTTCTCAAGCGTTTCTTACCTCCAGACTACCATATCTCGCGAACGGATTCACCAATCCGCAAAATTTCTGTTGCTTCTGAAAGTAGAAACTCGCCCGATTACAACGGTATGCGTACTTCTCCCCTAGGCCGTTGTAGTCATTCGTTTCGAGCATCAGAACTGCGAAAATTTTGAGTTTCTCAAGCGTTTCTTATTTCCAAACTGCCATATCTCGCGAACGGATTGACCAATCCGCAAAATTTCTGTTGCATCTGAAAGTAGAAACTCGCCCGATTACAACGGTATGCGTACTTTTCCCCTAGGCCGTTCTAGTTATTCGTTTCGAGCATCAGAACTGCGAAAATTTTGAGTTTCTCAAGCGTTTCTTACCTCCAAACTGCCATATCTCGCGAACGGATTGATCAATCCGCAAAATTTCTATTGCATCTGAAAGTAGAAACTCGCCCGATTACAACGGTATGCGCACTTTTCCCCTAGGCGGTTCTAGTTATTCGTTTCGAGCATCAGAACTGCGAAAATTTTGAGTTTCTCAAGCGTTTCTTACTTCCAAACTGCCATATCTCGCGAACGCATTGACCAATCCGCAAAATTTCTGTTGCATCTGAAAGTAGAAACTCGCCCGATTACAACGGTAGGTGTAGTTTTCCCCTAGGCCGTTCTAGTTATTCGTATCGAGCATCAGAACTGCGAAAATTTTGAGTTTCTCAAGCCTTTCTTACCTCCAAACTGCCATATCTCGCGAACGGATAGACCAATCCGCAAAATTTCTATTGCATCTGAATGTAGAAACTCGCCCGATTACAGCGGTATGTGTAGTTTTCCCCTAGGCCGTTCCAGTTATTCGTTTCGAGCATCAGAACTGCGAAAATTTTGAGTTTCTCAAGCGTTTCTTACATCCAAACTGCCATATCTCGCGAACGGATTGACCAATCCTCAAAATTTCTGTTGCATCTGAAAGCAGAAACTCGCCCGATTACAACGGTATGCGTACTTTTCCCCTATGCCGTTCTAGTTACTCGTTTCGGGTATCAGAACTGCGAAAATTTTGAGTTTCTCAAGCGTTTCTTATTTCCAAACTGCCATATCTCGCGAACGGATTGACCAATCCGCAAAATTTCTGTTGCATCTGAAAGTAGAAACTCGCCCGATTACAACGGTATGCGTACTTTTCCCCTAGGCCGTTCTAGTTATTCGTTTCGAGCATCAGAACTGCGAAAATTTTGAGTTTCTCAAGCGTTTCTTACCTCCAAACTGCCATATCTCGCGAACGGATTGACCAAACCGCAAAATTTCTTTGCATCTGAAAGTAGAAACTCGCCCGATTACAACGGTATGCCTACTTTTCCCCTAGGCCGTTCTAGTTATTCGTTTCGAGCATCAGAACTGCGAAAATTTTTAGTTTCTCAAGCGTTTCTTACATCCAAACTGCCATATCTCGCGAACGGATTGACCAATCCGCAAAATTTCTTTGCATCTGAAAGTAGAAACTCGCCCGATTACAACGGTATGCGTACTTTTCCCCTAGGCCGTTCTAGTTATTCGTTTCGAGCATCAGAACTGCGAAAATTTTGAGTTTCTCAAGCGTTTCTTACCTCCAAACTACCATATCTCGCGAACGGATTCACCAATCCGCAAAATTTCTGTTGCTTCTGAAAGTAGAAACTCGCCCGATTACAACGGTATGCGTACTTCTCCCCTAGGCCGTTGTAGTCATTCGTTTCGAGCATCAGAACTGCGAAAATTTTGAGTTTCTCAAGCGTTTCTTATTTCCAAACTGCCATATCTCGCGAACGGATTGACCAATCCGCAAAATTTCTATTGCATCTGAATGTAGAAACTCGCCCGATTACAGCGGTATGTGTAGTTTTCCCCTAGGCCGTTCCAGTTATTCGTTTCGAGCATCAGAACTGCGAAAATTTTGAGTTTCTCAAGCGTTTCTTACCTCTAAACTGCCATATCTCGCGAACGGATTGATCAATCCGCAAAATTTCTATTGCATCTGAAAATAGAAACTCGCCCGCTTACAACGGTATGCGCACTTTTCCCCTAGGCGGTTCTAGTTATTCGTTTCGAGCATCAGAACTGCGAAAATTTTGAGTTTCTCAAGCGTTTCTTACTTCCAAACTGCCATATCTCGCGAACGTATTGACCAATCCGCAAAATTTCTGTTGCATCTGAAAGTAGAAACTCGCCCGATTACAACGGTAGGTGTAGTTTTCCCCTAGGCCGTTCTAGTTATTCGTATCGAGCATCAGAACTGCGAAAATTTTGAGTTTCTCAAGCGTTTCTTACCTCCAAACTGCCATATCTCGCGAACGGATAGACCAATCCGCAAAATTTCTATTGCATCTGAATGTAGAAACTCGCCCGATTACAGCGGTATGTGTAGTTTTCCCCTAGGCCGTTCCAGTTATTCGTTTCGAGCATCAGCACTGGGAAAATTTTGAGTTTCTCAAGCGTTTCTTACCTCCAAACTGCCATATCTCGCGAACGGATAGACCAATCCGCAAAATTTCTATTGCATCTGAATGTAGAAACTCGCCCGATTACAGCGGTATGTGTAGTTTTCCCCTAGGCCGTTCCAGTTATTCGTTTCGAGCATCAGAACTGCGAAAATTTTGAGTTTCTCAAGCGTTTCTTACTTCCAAACTGCCATATCTCGCGAACGGATAGACCAATCCGCAAAATTTCTATTGCATCTGAAAGTAGAAACTCGCCCGATTACAACGGTATGCGCACTTTTCCCCTAGGCGGTTCTAGTTATTCGTTTCGAGCATCAGAACTGCGAAAATTTTGAGTTTCTCAAACGTTTCTTACCTCCAAACTGCCATATCTCGCGAACGGATTGACCAATCCGCAAAATTTCTGTTGCATCTGAAAGTAGAAACTCGCCCGATTACAACGGTATGCCTACTTTTCCCCTAGGCCGTTCTAGTTATTCGTTTCGAGCATCAGAACTGCGAAAATTTTGAGTTTCTCAAGCGTTTCTTACCTTCAAACTGCCATATCTCGCGAACGGATTGACCAATCCGCAAAATTTCTGTTGCATCTGAAAGTAGAAACTCGCCCGATTACAACGGTAGGTGTAGTTTTCCCCTAGGCCGTTCTAGTTATTCGTTTCGAGCATCAGAACTGCGAAAATTTTGAGTTTCTCAAGCGTTTCTTACCTCCAAACTGCCATATCTCGCGAACGGATTGACCAATCCGCAAAATTTCTGTTGCATCTGAAAGTAGAAACTCGCCCGATTACAACGGTAGGTGTAGTTTTCCCCTAGGCCGTTCTAGTTATTCGTTTCGAGCATCAGAACTGCGAAAATTTTGAGTTTCTCAAGCGTTTCTTACCTCCAAACTGCCATATCTCGCGAACGGATTGACCAATCCGCAAAATTTCTGTTGCATCTGAAAGTAGAAACTCGCCCGATTACAACGGTATGCGTACTTCTCCCCTAGGCCGTTGTAGTCATTCGTTTCGAGCATCAGAACTGCGAAAATTTTGAGTTTCTCAAGCGTTTCTTATCTCCAAACTGCCATTACTCGCGAACGGATTGATCAATCCGCAAAATTTCTGTTGCATCTGAAAGTAGAAACTCGCCCGATTACAACGGTATGCGCACTTTTCCCCTAGGCCGTTCTAGTTATTCGTTTCGAGCATCAGAACTGCGAAAATTTTGAGTTTCTCAAGCGTTTCTTACCTCAAAACTGCCATATCTCGCGAACGGATAGACCAATCCGCAAAATTTCTGTTGCGTCTGAAAGTAGAAACTCGCCCGATTACAACGGTATGCGTACTTTTCCCCTAGGCCGTTCTAGTTATTCGTTTCGAGCATCAGAACTGCGAAAATTTTGAGTTTCTCAAGCGTTTCTTACCTCCAAACTGCCATATCTCGCGAACGGATTGACCAATCCGCAAAATTTCTGTTGCTTCTGAAAGTAGAAACTCGCCCGATTACAACGGTATGCGTACTTCTCCCCTAGGCCGTTGTAGTCATTCGTTTCGAGCATCAGAACTGCGAAAATTTTGAGTTTCTCAAGCGTTTCTTATCTCCAAACTGCCATATCTCGCGAACGGATTGATCAATCCGCAAAATTTCTGTTGCATCTGAAAGTAGAAACTCGCCCGATTACAAAGGTATGCGCACTTTTCCCCTAGGCCGTTCTAGTTATTCGTTTCGAGCATCAGAACTGCGAAAATTTTGAGTTTCTCAAGCGTTTCTTATCTCCAAACTGCCATATCTCGCGAACGGATTGAGCAATCCGCAAAATTTCTGTTGCATCTGAAAGTAGAAACTCGCCCGATTACAACGGTATGCGCACTTTTCCCCTAGGCGGTTCTAGTTATTCGTTTCGAGCATCAGAACTGCGAAAATTTTGAGTTTCTCAAGCGTTTCTTACCTCCAAACTGCCATATCTCGCGAACGGATTGACCAATCCGCAAAATTTCTGTTGCATCTGAAAGTAGAAACTCGCCCGATTACAACGGTATGCGTACTTCTCCCCTAGGCCGTTGTAGTCATTCGTTTCGAGCATCAGAACTGCGAAAATTTTGAGTTTCTCAAGCGTTTCTTATCTCCAAACTGCCATATATCGCGAACGGATTGACCAATCCGCAAAATTTCTGTTGCATCTGAAAGTAGAAACTCGCCCGATTACAACGGTATGCGCACTTTTCCCCTAGGCGGTTCTAGTTATTCGTTTCGAGCATCAGAACTGCGAAAATTTTGAGTTTCTCAAGCGTTTCTTACCTCCAAACTGCCATATCTCGCGAACGGATTGACCAATCCGCAAAATTTCTGTTGCATCTGAAAGTAGAAACTCGCCCGATTACAACGGTAGGTGTAGTTTTCCCCTAGGCCGTTCTAGTTATTCGTTTCGAGCATCAGAACTGCGAAAATTTTGAGTTTCTCAAGCGTTTCTTACCTCCAAACTGCCATATCTCGCGAACGGATAGACCAATCCGCAAAATTTCTGTTGCATCTGAAAGTAGAAACTCGCCCGATTACAACGGTATGCGTACTTTTCCCCTAGGCCGTTCTAGTTATTCGTTTCGAGCATCAGAACTGCGAAAATTTTGAGTTTCTCAAGCGTTTCTTACCTCCAAACTGCCATATCTCGAGAACGGATTGACCAATCCGCAAAATTTCTGTTGCGTCTGAAAGTAGAAACTCGCCCGATTACAACGGTATGCGTACTTTTCCCCTAGGCCGTTCTAGTTATTCGTTTCGAGCATCAGAACTGCGAAAATTTTGAGTTTCTCAAGCGTTTCTTATCTCCAAACTGCCATATCTCGCGAACGGATTGAGCAATCCGCAAAATTTCTGTTGCATCTGAAAGTAGAAACTCGCCCGATTACAACGGTATGCGCACTTTTCCCCTAGGCGGTTCTAGTTATTCGTTTCGAGCATCAGAACTGCGAAAATTTTGAGTTTCTCAAGCGTTTCTTACCTCCAAACTGCCATATCTCGCGAACGGATTGACCAATCCGCAAAATTTCTGTTGCATCTGAAAGTAGAAACTCGCCCGATTACAACGGTATGCGTACTTCTCCCCTAGGCCGTTGTAGTCATTCGTTTCGAGCATCAGAACTGCGAAAATTTTGAGTTTCTCAAGCGTTTCTTATCTCCAAACTGCCATATATCGCGAACGGATTGACCAATCCGCAAAATTTCTGTTGCATCTGAAAGTAGAAACTCGCCCGATTACAACGGTATGCGCACTTTTCCCCTAGGCGGTTCTAGTTATTCGTTTCGAGCATCAGAACTGCGAAAATTTTGAGTTTCTCAAGCGTTTCTTACCTCCAAACTGCCATATCTCGCGAACGGATTGACCAATCCGCAAAATTTCTGTTGCATCTGAAAGTAGAAACTCGCCCGATTACAACGGTAGGTGTAGTTTTCCCCTAGGCCGTTCTAGTTATTCGTTTCGAGCATCAGAACTGCGAAAATTTTGAGTTTCTCAAGCGTTTCTTACCTCCAAACTGCCATATCTCGCGAACGGATAGACCAATCCGCAAAATTTCTGTTGCATCTGAAAGTAGAAACTCGCCCGATTACAACGGTATGCGTACTTTTCCCCTAGGCCGTTCTAGTTATTCGTTTCGAGCATCAGAACTGCGAAAATTTTGAGTTTCTCAAGCGTTTCTTACCTCCAAACTGCCATATCTCGAGAACGGATTGACCAATCCGCAAAATTTCTGTTGCGTCTGAAAGTAGAAACTCGCCCGATTACAACGGTATGCGTACTTTTCCCCTAGGCCGTTCTAGTTATTCGTTTCGAGCATCAGAACTGCGAAAATTTTGAGTTTCTCAAGCGTTTCTTATTTCCAAACTGCCATATCTCGCGAACGGATTGACCAATCCGCAAAATTTCTGTTGCATCTGAAAGTAGAAACTCGCCCGATTACAACGGTATGCCTACTTTTCCCCTAGGCCGTTCTAGTTATTCGTTTCGAGCATCAGAACTGCGAAAATTTTGAGTTTCTCAAGCGTTTCTTACCTCCAAACTGCCATATCTCGCGAACGGATTGACCAATCCGCAAAATTTCTGTTGCATCTGAAAGTAGAAACTCGCCCGATTACAACGGTATGCGTACTTTTCCCGTAGGCCGTCCTAGTTATTCGTTTCGAGCATCAGAACTGCGAAAATTTTGAGTTTCTCAAGCGTTTCTTACTTCCAGACTACCATATCTCGCGAACGGATTCACCAATCCGCAAAATTTCTGTTGCTTCTGAAAGTAGAAACTCGCCCGATTACAACGGTATGCGTACTTCTCCCCTAGGCCGTTGTAGTCATTCGTTTCGAGCATCAGAACTGCGAAAATTTTGAGTTTCTCAAGCGTTTCTTATTTCCAAACTGCCATATCTCGCGAACGGATTGACCAATCCGCAAAATTTCTGTTGCATCTGAAAGTAGAAACTCGCCCGATTACAACGGTATGCGTACTTTTCCCCTAGGCCGTTCTAGTTATTCGTTTCGAGCATCAGAACTGCGAAAATTTTGAGTTTCTCAAGCGTTTCTTACCTCCAAACTGCCATATCTGGCGAACGGATTGATCAATCCGCAAAATTTCTATTGCATCTGAAAGTAGAAACTCGCCCGATTACAACGGTATGCGCACTTTTCCCCTAGGCGGTTCTAGTTATTCGTTTCGAGCATCAGAACTGCGAAAATTTTGAGTTTCTCAAGCGTTTCTTACTTCCAAACTGCCATATCTCGCGAACGCATTGACCAATCCGCAAAATTTCTGTTGCATCTGAAAGTAGAAACTCGCCCGATTACAACGGTAGGTGTAGTTTTCCCCTAGGCCGTTCTAGTTATTCGTATCGAGCATCAGAACTGCGAAAATTTTGAGTTTCTCAAGCCTTTCTTACCTCCAAACTGCCATATCTCGCGAACGGATAGACCAATCCGCAAAATTTCTATTGCATCTGAATGTAGAAACTCGCCCGATTACAGCGGTATGTGTAGTTTTCCCCTAGGCCGTTCCAGTTATTCGTTTCGAGCATCAGAACTGCGAAAATTTTGAGTTTCTCAAGCGTTTCTTACATCCAAACTGCCATATCTCGCGAACGGATTGACCAATCCTCAAAATTTCTATTGCATCTGAAAGCAGAAACTCGCCCGATTACAACGGTATGCGTACTTTTCCCCTATGCCGTTCTAGTTACTCGTTTCGGGTATCAGAACTGCGAAAATTTTGAGTTTCTCAAGCGTTTCTTATTTCCAAACTGCCATATCTCGCGAACGGATTGACCAATCCGCAAAATTTCTGTTGCATCTGAAAGTAGAAACTCGCCCGATTACAACGGTATGCGTACTTTTCCCCTAGGCCGTTCTAGTTATTCGTTTCGAGCATCAGAACTGCGAAAATTTTGAGTTTCTCAAGCGTTTCTTACCTCCAAACTGCCATATCTCGCGAACGGATTGACCAAACCGCAAAATTTCTTTGCATCTGAAAGTAGAAACTCGCCCGATTACAACGGTATGCGTACTTTTCCCCTAGGCCGTTCTAGATATTCGTTTCGAGCATCAGAACTGCGAAAATTTTGAGTTTCTCAAGCGTTTCTTACCTCCAAACTACCATATCTCGCGAACGGATTCACCAATCCGCAAAATTTCTGTTGCTTCTGAAAGTAGAAACTCGCCCGATTACAACGGTATGCGCACTTTTCCCCTAGGCCGTTCTAGTTATTCGTTTCGAGCATCAGAACTGCGAAAATTTTGAGTTTCTCAAGCGTTTCTTACCTCAAAACTACCATATCTCGCGAACGGATTCACCAATCCGCAAAATTTCTGTTGCTTCTGAAAGTAGAAACTCGCCCGATTACAACGGTATGCGTACTTCTCCCCTAGGCCGTTGTAGTCATTCGTTTCGAGCATCAGAACTGCGAAAATTTTGAGTTTCTCAAGCGTTTCTTATTTCCAAACTGCCATATCTCGCGAACGGATTGACCAATCCTAAAAATTTCTGTTGCATCTGAAAGCAGAAACTCGCCCGATTACAACGGTATGCGTACTTTTCCCCTATGCCGTTCTAGTTACTCGTTTCGGGTATCAGAACTGCGAAAATTTTGAGTTTCTCAAGCGTTTCTTATTTCCAAACTGCCATATCTCGCGAACGGATTGACCAATCCGCAAAATTTCTGTTGCATCTGAAAGTAGAAACTCGCCCGATTACAACGGTATGCCTACTTTTCCCCTAGGCCGTTCTAGTTATTCGTTTCGAGCATCAGAACTGCGAAAATTTTTAGTTTCTCAAGCGTTTCTTACATCCAAACTGCCATATCTCGCGAACGGATTGACCAATCCGCAAAATTTCTTTGCATCTGAAAGTAGAAACTCGCCCGATTACAACGGTATGCGTACTTTTCCCCTAGGCCGTTCTAGTTATTCGTTTCGAGCATCAGAACTGCGAAAATTTTGAGTTTCTCAAGCGTTTCTTACCTCCAAACTACCATATCTCGCGAACGGATTCACCAATCCGCAAAATTTCTGTTGCTTCTGAAAGTAGAAACTCGCCCGATTACAACGGTATGCGTACTTCTCCCCTAGGCCGTTGTAGTCATTCGTTTCGAGCATCAGAACTGCGAAAATTTTGAGTTTCTCAAGCGTTTCTTATTTCCAAACTGCCATATCTCGCGAACGGATTGACCAATCCGCAAAATTTCTGTTGCATCTGAAAGTAGAAACTCGCCCGATTACAACGGTATGCGTACTTTTCCCCTAGGACGTTCTAGTTATTCGTTTCGAGCATCAGAACTGCGAAAATTTTGAGTTTCTCAAGCGTTTCTTACCTCCAAACTGCCATATCTCGCGAACGGATTGATCAATCCGCAAAATTTCTATTGCATCTGAAAATAGAAACTCGCCCGCTTACAACGGTATGCGCACTTTTCCCCTAGGCGGTTCTAGTTATTCGTTTCGAGCATCAGAACTGCGAAAATTTTGAGTTTCTCAAGCGTTTCTTACTTCCAAACTGCCATATCTCGCGAACGTATTGACCAATCCGCAAAATTTCTGTTGCATCTGAAAGTAGAAACTCGCCCGATTACAACGGTAGGTGTAGTTTTCCCCTAGGCCGTTCTAGTTATTCGTATCGAGCATCAGAACTGCGAAAATTTTGAGTTTCTCAAGCGTTTCTTACCTCCAAACTGCCATATCTCGCGAACGGATAGACCAATCCGCAAAATTTCTGTTGCATCTGAAAGTAGAAACTCGCCCGATTACAACGGTATGCGTACTTTTCCCCTAGGCCGTTCTAGTTATTCGTTTCGAGCATCAGAACTGCGAAAATTTTGAGTTTCTCAAGCGTTTCTTACCTCCAAACTGCCATATCTCGAGAACGGATTGACCAATCCGCAAAATTTCTGTTGCGTCTGAAAGTAGAAACTCGCCCGATTTCAACGGTATGCGTACTTTTCCCCTAGGCCGTTCTAGTTATTCGTTTCGAGCATCAGAACTGCGAAAATTTTGAGTTTCTCAAGCGTTTCTTATCTCCAAACTGCCATATCTCGCGAACGGATTGATCAATCCGCAAAATTTCTGTTGCTTCTGAAAGTAGAAACTCGCCCGATTACAACGGTATGCGTACTTCTCCCCTAGGCCGTTGTAGTCATTCGTTTCGAGCATCAGAACTGCGAAAATTTTGAGTTTCTCAAGCGTTTCTTATCTCCAAACTGCCATATCTCGCGAACGGATTGACCAATCCGCAAAATTTCTGTTGCATCTGAAAGTAGAAACTCGCCCGATTACAACGGTATGCGTACTTTTCCCCTAGGCCGTTCTAGTTATTCGTTTCGAGCATCAGAACTGCGAAAATTTTGAGTTTCTCAAGCGTTTCTTACTTCCAAACTGCCATATCTCGCGAACGGATTGACCAATCCGCAAAATTTCTGTTGCTTCTGAAAGTAGAAACTCGCCCGATTACAACGGTATGCGTACTTCTCCCCTAGGCCGTTGCAGTCATTCGTTTCGAGCATCAGAACTGCGAAAATTTTGAGTTTCTCAAGCGTTTCTTATCTCCAAACTGCCATATCTCGCGAACGGATTGATCAATCCGCAAAATTTCTGTTGCATCTGAAAGTAGAAACTCGCCCGATTACAACGGTATGCGCACTTTTCCCCTAGGCCGTTCTAGTTATTCGTTTCGAGCATCAGAACTGCGAAAATTTTGAGTTTCTCAAGCGTTTCTTATCTCCAAACTGCCATATCTCGCGAACAGATTGAGCAATCCGCAAAATTTCTGTTGCATCTGAAATTAGAAACTCGCCCGATTACAACGGTATGCGCACTTTTCCCCTAGGCGGTTCTAGTTATTCGTTTCGAGCATCAGAACTGCGAAAATTTTGAGTTTCTCAAGCGTTTCTTACCTTCAAACTGCCATATCTCGCGAACGGATTGACCAATCCGCAAAATTTCTGTTGCATCTGAAAGTAGAAACTCGCCCGATTACAACGGTAGGTGTAGTTTTCCCCTAGGCCGTTCTAGTTATTCGTTTCGAGCATCAGAACTGCGAAAATTTTTAGTTTCTCAAGCGTTTCTTACATCCAAACTGCCATATCTCGCGAACGGATTGACCAATCCGCAAAATTTCTTTGCATCTGAAAGTAGAAACTCGCCCGATTACAACGGTATGCGTACTTTTCCCCTAGGCCGTTCTAGTTATTCGTTTCGAGCATCAGAACTGCGAAAATTTTGAGTTTCTCAAGCGTTTCTTACCTCCAAACTACCATATCTCGCGAACGGATTCACCAATCCGCAAAATTTCTGTTGCTTCTGAAAGTAGAAACTCGCCCGATTACAACGGTATGCGTACTTCTCCCCTAGGCCGTTGTAGTCATTCGTTTCGAGCATCAGAACTGCGAAAATTTTGAGTTTCTCAAGCGTTTCTTATTTCCAAACTGCCATATCTCGCGAACGGATTGACCAATCCGCAAAATTTCTGTTGCATCTGAAAGTAGAAACTCGCCCGATTACAACGGTATGCGTACTTTTCCCCTAGGACGTTCTAGTTATTCGTTTCGAGCATCAGAACTGCGAAAATTTTGAGTTTCTCAAGCGTTTCTTACCTCCAAACTGCCATATCTCGCGAACGGATTGATCAATCCGCAAAATTTCTATTGCATCTGAAAATAGAAACTCGCCCGCTTACAACGGTATGCGCACTTTTCCCCTAGGCGGTTCTAGTTATTCGTTTCGAGCATCAGAACTGCGAAAATTTTGAGTTTCTCAAGCGTTTCTTACTTCCAAACTGCCATATCTCGCGAACGTATTGACCAATCCGCAAAATTTCTGTTGCATCTGAAAGTAGAAACTCGCCCGATTACAACGGTAGGTGTAGTTTTCCCCTAGGCCGTTCTAGTTATTCGTATCGAGCATCAGAACTGCGAAAATTTTGAGTTTCTCAAGCGTTTCTTACCTCCAAACTGCCATATCTCGCGAACGGATAGACCAATCCGCAAAATTTCTGTTGCATCTGAAAGTAGAAACTCGCCCGATTACAACGGTATGCGTACTTTTCCCCTAGGCCGTTCTAGTTATTCGTTTCGAGCATCAGAACTGCGAAAATTTTGAGTTTCTCAAGCGTTTCTTACCTCCAAACTGCCATATCTCGAGAACGGATTGACCAATCCGCAAAATTTCTGTTGCGTCTGAAAGTAGAAACTCGCCCGATTTCAACGGTATGCGTACTTTTCCCCTAGGCCGTTCTAGTTATTCGTTTCGAGCATCAGAACTGCGAAAATTTTGAGTTTCTCAAGCGTTTCTTATCTCCAAACTGCCATATCTCGCGAACGGATTGATCAATCCGCAAAATTTCTGTTGCTTCTGAAAGTAGAAACTCGCCCGATTACAACGGTATGCGTACTTCTCCCCTAGGCCGTTGTAGTCATTCGTTTCGAGCATCAGAACTGCGAAAATTTTGAGTTTCTCAAGCGTTTCTTATCTCCAAACTGCCATATCTCGCGAACGGATTGACCAATCCGCAAAATTTCTGTTGCATCTGAAAGTAGAAACTCGCCCGATTACAACGGTATGCGTACTTTTCCCCTAGGCCGTTCTAGTTATTCGTTTCGAGCATCAGAACTGCGAAAATTTTGAGTTTCTCAAGCGTTTCTTACTTCCAAACTGCCATATCTCGCGAACGGATTGACCAATCCGCAAAATTTCTGTTGCTTCTGAAAGTAGAAACTCGCCCGATTACAACGGTATGCGTACTTCTCCCCTAGGCCGTTGCAGTCATTCGTTTCGAGCATCAGAACTGCGAAAATTTTGAGTTTCTCAAGCGTTTCTTATCTCCAAACTGCCATATCTCGCGAACGGATTGATCAATCCGCAAAATTTCTGTTGCATCTGAAAGTAGAAACTCGCCCGATTACAACGGTATGCGCACTTTTCCCCTAGGCCGTTCTAGTTATTCGTTTCGAGCATCAGAACTGCGAAAATTTTGAGTTTCTCAAGCGTTTCTTATCTCCAAACTGCCATATCTCGCGAACAGATTGAGCAATCCGCAAAATTTCTGTTGCATCTGAAATTAGAAACTCGCCCGATTACAACGGTATGCGCACTTTTCCCCTAGGCGGTTCTAGTTATTCGTTTCGAGCATCAGAACTGCGAAAATTTTGAGTTTCTCAAGCGTTTCTTACCTTCAAACTGCCATATCTCGCGAACGGATTGACCAATCCGCAAAATTTCTGTTGCATCTGAAAGTAGAAACTCGCCCGATTACAACGGTAGGTGTAGTTTTCCCCTAGGCCGTTCTAGTTATTCGTTTCGAGCATCAGAACTGCGAAAATTTTGAGTTTCTCAAGCGTTTCTTACCTCCAAACTGCCATATCTCGCGAACGGATTGACCAATCCGCAAAATTTCTGTTGCATCTGAAAGTAGAAACTCGCCCGATTACAACGGTAGGTGTAGTTTTCCCCTAGGCCGTTCTAGTTATTCGTTTCGAGCATCAGAACTGCGAAAATTTTGAGTTTCTCAAGCGTTTCTTACCTCCAAACTGCCATATCTCGCGATCGGATTGACCAATCCGCAAAATTTCTGTTGCATCTGAAAGTAGAAACTCGCCCGATTACAACGGTATGCGTACTTCTCCCCTGGGCCGTTGTAGTCATTCGTTTCGAGCATCAGAACTGCGAAAATTTTGAGTTTCTCAAGCGTTTCTTATCTCCAAACTGCCATTACTCGCGAACGGATTGATCAATCCGCAAAATTTCTGTTGCATCTGAAAGTAGAAACTCGCCCGATTACAACGGTATGCGCACTTTTCCCCTAGGCCGTTCTAGTTATTCGTTTCGAGCATCAGAACTGCGAAAATTTTGAGTTTCTCAAGCGTTTCTTACCTCAAAACTGCCATATCTCGCGAACGGATTGATCAATCCGCAAAATTTCTGTTGCATCTGAAAGTAGAAACTCGCCCGATTACAACGGTATGCGCACTTTTCCCCTAGGCCGTTCTAGTTATTCGTTTCGAGTATCAGAACTGCGAAAATTTTGAGTTTCTCAAGCGTTTCTTACCTCAAAACTGCCATATCTCGCGAACGGATAGACCAATCCGCAAAATTTCTGTTGCATCTGAAAGTAGAAACTCGCCCGATTACAACGGTATGCGTACTTTTCCCCTAGGCCGTTCTAGTTATTCGTTTCGAGCATCAGAACTGCGAAAATTTTGAGTTTCTCAAGCGTTTCTTACCTCCAAACTGCCATATCTCGCGAACGGATTGACCAATCCGCAAAATTTCTGTTGCATCTGAAAGTAGAAACTCGCCCGATTACAACGGTAGGTGTAGTTTTCCCCTAGGCCGTTCTAGTTATTCGTTTCGAGCATCAGAACAGCGAAAATTTTGAGTTTCTCAAGCGTTTCTTACCTCCAAACTGCCATATCTCGAGAACGGATTGACCAATCCGCAAAATTTCTGTTGCATCTGAAAGTAGAAACTCGCCCGATTACAACGGTATGCGTACTTTTCCCCTAGGCCGTTCTAGTTATTCGTTTCGAGCATCAGAACTGCGAAAATTTTGAGTTTCTCAAGCGTTTCTTACCTCCAAACTGCCATATCTCGCGAACGGATTGAACAATCCGCAAAATTTCTGTTGCTTCTGAAAGTAGAAATTCGCCCGATTACAACGGTATGCGTACTTCTCCCCTAGGCCGTTCTAGTTATTCGTTTCGAGCATCAGAACAGCGAAAATTTTGAGTTTCTCAAGCGTTTCTTATCTCCAAACTGCCATATCTCGCGAACGGATTGATCAATCCGCAAAATTTCTGTTGCTTCTGAAAGTAGAAACTCGCCCGATTACAACGGTATGCGTACTTCTCCCCTAGGCCGTTGTAGTCATTCGTTTCGAGCATCAGAACTGCGAAAATTTTGAGTTTCTCAAGCGTTTCTTATCTCCAAACTGCCATATCTCGCGAACGGATTGACCAATCCGCAAAATTTCTGTTGCATCTGAAAGTAGAAACTCGCCCGATTACAACGGTATGCGTACTTTTCCCCTAGGCCGTTCTAGTTATTCGTTTCGAGCATCAGAACTGCGAAAATTTTGAGTTTCTCAAGCGTTTCTTACTTCCAAACTGCCATATCTCGCGAACGGATTGACCAATCCGCAAAATTTCTGTTGCTTCTGAAAGTAGAAACTCGCCCGATTACAACGGTATGCGTACTTCTCCCCTAGGCCGTTGCAGTCATTCGTTTCGAGCATCAGAACTGCGAAAATTTTGAGTTTCTCAAGCGTTTCTTATCTCCAAACTGCCATATCTCGCGAACGGATTGATCAATCCGCAAAATTTCTGTTGCATCTGAAAGTAGAAACTCGCCCGATTACAACGGTATGCGCACTTTTCCCCTAGGCCGTTCTAGTTATTCGTTTCGAGCATCAGAACTGCGAAAATTTTGAGTTTCTCAAGCGTTTCTTATCTCCAAACTGCCATATCTCGCGAACAGATTGAGCAATCCGCAATATTTCTGTTGCATCTGAAATTAGAAACTCGCCCGATTACAACGGTATGCGCACTTTTCCCCTAGGCGGTTCTAGTTATTCGTTTCGAGCATCAGAACTGCGAAAATTTTGAGTTTCTCAAGCGTTTCTTACCTTCAATCTGCCATATCTCGCGAACGGATTGACCAATCCGCAAAATTTCTGTTGCATCTGAAAGTAGAAACTCGCCCGATTACAACGGTAGGTGTAGTTTTCCCCTAGGCCGTTCTAGTTATTCGTTTCGAGCATCAGAACTGCGAAAATTTTGAGTTTCTCAAGCGTTTCTTACCTCCAAACTGCCATATCTCGCGAACGGATTGACCAATCCGCAAAATTTCTGTTGCATCTGAAAGTAGAAACTCGCCCGATTACAACGGTAGGTGTAGTTTTCTCCTAGGCCGTTCTAGTTATTCGTTTCGAGCATCAGAACTGCGAAAATTTTGAGTTTCTCAAGCGTTTCTTACCTCCAAACTGCCATATCTCGCGAACGGATTGACCAATCCGCAAAATTTCTGTTGCATCTGAAAGTAGAAACTCGCCCGATTACAACGGTATGCGTACTTCTCCCCTAGGCCGTTGTAGTCATTCGTTTCGAGCATCAGAACTGCGAAAATTTTGAGTTTCTCAAGCGTTTCTTATCTCCAAACTGCCATTACTCGCGAACGGATTGATCAATCCGCAAAATTTCTGTTGCATCTGAAAGTAGAAACTCGCCCGATTACAACGGTATGCGCACTTTTCCCCTAGGCCGTTCTAGTTATTCGTTTCGAGCATCAGAACTGCGAAAATTTTGAGTTTCTCAAGCGTTTCTTACCTCAAAACTGCCATATCTCGCGAACGGATAGACCAATCCGCAAAATTTCTGTTGCATCTGAAAGTAGAAACTCGCCCGATTACAACGGTATGCGTACTTTTCCCCTAGGCCGTTCTAGTTATTCGTTTCGAGCATCAGAACTGCGAAAATTTTGAGTTTCTCAAGCGTTTCTTACCTCCAAACTGCCATATCTCGCGAACGGATTGATCAATGCGCAAAATTTCTGTTGCATCTGAAAGTAGAAACTCGCCCGATTACAACGGTAGGTGTAGTTTTCCCCTAGGCCGTTCTAGTTATTCGTTTCGAGCATCAGAACTGCGAAAATTTTGAGTTTCTCAAGCGTTTCTTACCTCCAAACTGCCATATCTCGCGAACGGATTGACCAATCCGCAAAATTTCTGTTGCATCTGGAAGTAGAAACTCGCCCGATTACAACGGTATGCGTACTTCTCCCCTAGGCCGTTGTAGTCATTCGTTTCGAGCATCAGAACTGCGAAAATTTTGAGTTTCTCAAGCGTTTCTTATCTCCAAACTGCCATTACTCGCGAACGGATTGATCAATCCGCAAAATTTCTGTTGCATCTGAAAGTAGAAACTCGCCCGATTACAACGGTATGCGCACTTTTCCCCTAGGCCGTTCTAGTTATTCGTTTCGAGCATCAGAACTGCGAAAATTTTGAGTTTCTCAAGCGTTTCTTACCTCAAAACTGCCATATCTCGCGAACGGATAGACCAATCCGCAAAATTTCTGTTGCATCTGAAAGTAGAAACTCGCCCGATTACAACGGTATGCGTACTTTTCCCCTAGGCCGTTCTAGTTATTCGATTCGAGCATCAGAACTGCGAAAATTTTGAGTTTCTCAAGCGTTTCTTACCTCCAAACTGCCATATCTCGAGAACGGATTGACCAATCCGCAAAATTTCTGTTGCATCTGAAAGTAGAGACTCGCCCGATTACAACGGTGTGCGTACTTTTCCCCTAGGCCGTTCTAGTTATTCGTTTCGAGCATCAGAACTGCGAAAATTTTGAGTTTCTCAAGCGTTTCTTACTTCCAAACTGCCATATATCGCGAACGGATTGACCAATCCGCAAAATTTCTGTTGCATCTGAAAGTAGAAACTCGCCCGATTACAACGGTATGCGTACTTCTCCCCTAGGCCGTTGTAGTCATTCGTTTCGAGCATCAGAACTGCGAAAATTTTGAGTTTCTCAAGCGTTTCTTATCTCCAAACTGCCATATATCGCGAACGGATTGACCAATCCGCAAAATTTCTGTTGCATCTGAAAGTAGAAACTCGCCCGATTACAACGGTATGCGCACTTTTCCCCTAGGCGGTTCTAGTTATTCGTTTCGAGCATCAGAACTGCGAAAATTTTGAGTTTCTCAAGCGTTTCTTACCTCCAAACTGCCATATCTCGCGAACGGATTGACCAATCCGCAAAATTTCTGTTGCATCTGAAAGTAGAAACTCGCCCGATTACAACGGTAGGTGTAGTTTTCCCCTAGGCCGTTCTAGTTATTCGTTTCGAGCATCAGAACTGCGAAAATTTTGAGTTTCTCAAGCGTTTCTTACCTCCAAACTGCCATATCTCGAGAACGGATTGACCAATCCGCAAAATTTCTGTTGCGTCTGAAAGTAGAAACTCGCCCGATTTCAACGGTATGCGTACTTTTCCCCTAGGCCGTTCTAGTTATTCGTTTCGAGCATCAGAACTGCGAAAATTTTGAGTTTCTCAAGCGTTTCTTATCTCCAAACTGCCATATCTCGCGAACGGATTGATCAATCCGCAAAATTTCTGTTGCTTCTGAAAGTAGAAACTCGCCCGATTACAACGGTATGCGTACTTCTCCCCTAGGCCGTTGTAGTCATTCGTTTCGAGCATCAGAACTGCGAAAATTTTGAGTTTCTCAAGCGTTTCTTATCTCCAAACTGCCATATCTCGCGAACGGATTGACCAATCCGCAAAATTTCTGTTGCATCTGAAAGTAGAAACTCGCCCGATTACAACGGTATGCGTACTTTTCCCCTAGGCCGTTCTAGTTATTCGTTTCGAGCATCAGAACTGCGAAAATTTTGAGTTTCTCAAGCGTTTCTTACCTCCAAACTGCCATATCTCGCGAACGGATTGACCAATCCGCAAAATTTCTGTTGCATCTGAAAGTAGAAACTCGCCCGATTACAACGGTATGCGTACTTTTCCCCTAGGCCGTTCTAGTTATTCGTTTCGAGCATCAGAACTGCGAAAATTTTGAGTTTCTCAAGCGTTTCTTACCTCCAAACTGCCATATCTCGCGAACGGATTGATCAATCCGCAAAATTTCTATTGCATCTGAAAGTAGAAACTCGCCCGATTACAACGGTATGCGCACTTTTCCCCTAGGCGGTTCTAGTTATTCGTTTCGAGCATCAGAACTGCGAAAATTTTGAGTTTCTCAAGCGTTTCTTACTTCCAAACTGCCATATCTCGCGAACGCATTGACCAATCCGCAAAATTTCTGTTGCATCTGAAAGTAGAAACTCGCCCGATTACAACGGTAGGTGTAGTTTTCCCCTAGGCCGTTCTAGTTATTCGTATCGAGCATCAGAACTGCGAAAATTTTGAGTTTCTCAAGCCTTTCTTACCTCCAAACTGCCATATCTCGCGAACGGATAGACCAATCCGCAAAATTTCTATTGCATCTGAATGTAGAAACTCGCCCGATTACAGCGGTATGTGTAGTTTTCCCCTAGGCCGTTCCAGTTATTCGTTTCGAGCATCAGAACTGCGAAAATTTTGAGTTTCTCAAGCGTTTCTTACATCCAAACTGCCATATCTCGCGAACGGATTGACCAATCCTCAAAATTTCTATTGCATCTGAAAGCAGAAACTCGCCCGATTACAACGGTATGCGTACTTTTCCCCTATGCCGTTCTAGTTACTCGTTTCGGGTATCAGAACTGCGAAAATTTTGAGTTTCTCAAGCGTTTCTTATTTCCAAACTGCCATATCTCGCGAACGGATTGACCAATCCGCAAAATTTCTGTTGCATCTGAAAGTAGAAACTCGCCCGATTACAACGGTATGCGTACTTTTCCCCTAGGCCGTTCTAGTTATTCGTTTCGAGCATCAGAACTGCGAAAATTTTGAGTTTCTCAAGCGTTTCTTACCTCCAAACTGCCATATCTCGCGAACGGATTGACCAAACCGCAAAATTTCTTTGCATCTGAAAGTAGAAACTCGCCCGATTACAACGGTATGCGTACTTTTCCCCTAGGCCGTTCTAGATATTCGTTTCGAGCATCAGAACTGCGAAAATTTTGAGTTTCTCAAGCGTTTCTTACCTCCAAACTACCATATCTCGCGAACGGATTCACCAATCCGCAAAATTTCTGTTGCTTCTGAAAGTAGAAACTCGCCCGATTACAACGGTATGCGCACTTTTCCCCTAGGCCGTTCTAGTTATTCGTTTCGAGCATCAGAACTGCGAAAATTTTGAGTTTCTCAAGCGTTTCTTACCTCAAAACTACCATATCTCGCGAACGGATTCACCAATCCGCAAAATTTCTGTTGCTTCTGAAAGTAGAAACTCGCCCGATTACAACGGTATGCGTACTTCTCCCCTAGGCCGTTGTAGTCATTCGTTTCGAGCATCAGAACTGCGAAAATTTTGAGTTTCTCAAGCGTTTCTTATTTCCAAACTGCCATATCTCGCGAACGGATTGACCAATCCTAAAAATTTCTGTTGCATCTGAAAGCAGAAACTCGCCCGATTACAACGGTATGCGTACTTTTCCCCTATGCCGTTCTAGTTACTCGTTTCGGGTATCAGAACTGCGAAAATTTTGAGTTTCTCAAGCGTTTCTTATTTCCAAACTGCCATATCTCGCGAACGGATTGACCAATCCGCAAAATTTCTGTTGCATCTGAAAGTAGAAACTCGCCCGATTACAACGGTATGCCTACTTTTCCCCTAGGCCGTTCTAGTTATTCGTTTCGAGCATCAGAACTGCGAAAATTTTTAGTTTCTCAAGCGTTTCTTACATCCAAACTGCCATATCTCGCGAACGGATTGACCAATCCGCAAAATTTCTTTGCATCTGAAAGTAGAAACTCGCCCGATTACAACGGTATGCGTACTTTTCCCCTAGGCCGTTCTAGTTATTCGTTTCGAGCATCAGAACTGCGAAAATTTTGAGTTTCTCAAGCGTTTCTTACCTCCAAACTACCATATCTCGCGAACGGATTCACCAATCCGCAAAATTTCTGTTGCTTCTGAAAGTAGAAACTCGCCCGATTACAACGGTATGCGTACTTCTCCCCTAGGCCGTTGTAGTCATTCGTTTCGAGCATCAGAACTGCGAAAATTTTGAGTTTCTCAAGCGTTTCTTATTTCCAAACTGCCATATCTCGCGAACGGATTGACCAATCCGCAAAATTTCTGTTGCATCTGAAAGTAGAAACTCGCCCGATTACAACGGTATGCGTACTTTTCCCCTAGGACGTTCTAGTTATTCGTTTCGAGCATCAGAACTGCGAAAATTTTGAGTTTCTCAAGCGTTTCTTACCTCCAAACTGCCATATCTCGCGAACGGATTGATCAATCCGCAAAATTTCTATTGCATCTGAAAATAGAAACTCGCCCGCTTACAACGGTATGCGCACTTTTCCCCTAGGCGGTTCTAGTTATTCGTTTCGAGCATCAGAACTGCGAAAATTTTGAGTTTCTCAAGCGTTTCTTACTTCCAAACTGCCATATCTCGCGAACGTATTGACCAATCCGCAAAATTTCTGTTGCATCTGAAAGTAGAAACTCGCCCGATTACAACGGTAGGTGTAGTTTTCCCCTAGGCCGTTCTAGTTATTCGTATCGAGCATCAGAACTGCGAAAATTTTGAGTTTCTCAAGCGTTTCTTACCTCCAAACTGCCATATCTCGCGAACGGATAGACCAATCCGCAAAATTTCTGTTGCATCTGAAAGTAGAAACTCGCCCGATTACAACGGTATGCGTACTTTTCCCCTAGGCCGTTCTAGTTATTCGTTTCGAGCATCAGAACTGCGAAAATTTTGAGTTTCTCAAGCGTTTCTTACCTCCAAACTGCCATATCTCGAGAACGGATTGACCAATCCGCAAAATTTCTGTTGCGTCTGAAAGTAGAAACTCGCCCGATTTCAACGGTATGCGTACTTTTCCCCTAGGCCGTTCTAGTTATTCGTTTCGAGCATCAGAACTGCGAAAATTTTGAGTTTCTCAAGCGTTTCTTATCTCCAAACTGCCATATCTCGCGAACGGATTGATCAATCCGCAAAATTTCTGTTGCTTCTGAAAGTAGAAACTCGCCCGATTACAACGGTATGCGTACTTCTCCCCTAGGCCGTTGTAGTCATTCGTTTCGAGCATCAGAACTGCGAAAATTTTGAGTTTCTCAAGCGTTTCTTATCTCCAAACTGCCATATCTCGCGAACGGATTGACCAATCCGCAAAATTTCTGTTGCATCTGAAAGTAGAAACTCGCCCGATTACAACGGTATGCGTACTTTTCCCCTAGGCCGTTCTAGTTATTCGTTTCGAGCATCAGAACTGCGAAAATTTTGAGTTTCTCAAGCGTTTCTTACTTCCAAACTGCCATATCTCGCGAACGGATTGACCAATCCGCAAAATTTCTGTTGCTTCTGAAAGTAGAAACTCGCCCGATTACAACGGTATGCGTACTTCTCCCCTAGGCCGTTGCAGTCATTCGTTTCGAGCATCAGAACTGCGAAAATTTTGAGTTTCTCAAGCGTTTCTTATCTCCAAACTGCCATATCTCGCGAACGGATTGATCAATCCGCAAAATTTCTGTTGCATCTGAAAGTAGAAACTCGCCCGATTACAACGGTATGCGCACTTTTCCCCTAGGCCGTTCTAGTTATTCGTTTCGAGCATCAGAACTGCGAAAATTTTGAGTTTCTCAAGCGTTTCTTATCTCCAAACTGCCATATCTCGCGAACAGATTGAGCAATCCGCAAAATTTCTGTTGCATCTGAAATTAGAAACTCGCCCGATTACAACGGTATGCGCACTTTTCCCCTAGGCGGTTCTAGTTATTCGTTTCGAGCATCAGAACTGCGAAAATTTTGAGTTTCTCAAGCGTTTCTTACCTTCAAACTGCCATATCTCGCGAACGGATTGACCAATCCGCAAAATTTCTGTTGCATCTGAAAGTAGAAACTCGCCCGATTACAACGGTAGGTGTAGTTTTCCCCTAGGCCGTTCTAGTTATTCGTTTCGAGCATCAGAACTGCGAAAATTTTGAGTTTCTCAAGCGTTTCTTACCTCCAAACTGCCATATCTCGCGAACGGATTGACCAATCCGCAAAATTTCTGTTGCATCTGAAAGTAGAAACTCGCCCGATTACAACGGTAGGTGTAGTTTTCCCCTAGGCCGTTCTAGTTATTCGTTTCGAGCATCAGAACTGCGAAAATTTTGAGTTTCTCAAGCGTTTCTTACCTCCAAACTGCCATATCTCGCGATCGGATTGACCAATCCGCAAAATTTCTGTTGCATCTGAAAGTAGAAACTCGCCCGATTACAACGGTATGCGTACTTCTCCCCTGGGCCGTTGTAGTCATTCGTTTCGAGCATCAGAACTGCGAAAATTTTGAGTTTCTCAAGCGTTTCTTATCTCCAAACTGCCATTACTCGCGAACGGATTGATCAATCCGCAAAATTTCTGTTGCATCTGAAAGTAGAAACTCGCCCGATTACAACGGTATGCGCACTTTTCCCCTAGGCCGTTCTAGTTATTCGTTTCGAGCATCAGAACTGCGAAAATTTTGAGTTTCTCAAGCGTTTCTTACCTCAAAACTGCCATATCTCGCGAACGGATTGATCAATCCGCAAAATTTCTGTTGCATCTGAAAGTAGAAACTCGCCCGATTACAACGGTATGCGCACTTTTCCCCTAGGCCGTTCTAGTTATTCGTTTCGAGTATCAGAACTGCGAAAATTTTGAGTTTCTCAAGCGTTTCTTACCTCAAAACTGCCATATCTCGCGAACGGATAGACCAATCCGCAAAATTTCTGTTGCATCTGAAAGTAGAAACTCGCCCGATTACAACGGTATGCGTACTTTTCCCCTAGGCCGTTCTAGTTATTCGTTTCGAGCATCAGAACTGCGAAAATTTTGAGTTTCTCAAGCGTTTCTTACCTCCAAACTGCCATATCTCGCGAACGGATTGACCAATCCGCAAAATTTCTGTTGCATCTGAAAGTAGAAACTCGCCCGATTACAACGGTAGGTGTAGTTTTCCCCTAGGCCGTTCTAGTTATTCGTTTCGAGCATCAGAACTGCGAAAATTTTGAGTTTCTCAAGCGTTTCTTACCTCCAAACTGCCATATCTCGCGAACGGATTGACCAATCCGCAAAATTTCTGTTGCATCTGAAAGTAGAAACTCGCCCGATTACAACGGTATGCGTAGTTTTCCCCTAGGCCGTTCTAGTTATTCGTTTCGAGCATCAGAACTGCGAAAATTTTGAGTTTCTCAAGCGTTTCTTACCTCCAAACTGCCATATCTCGCGAACGGATTGACCAATCCGCAAAATTTCTGTTGCATCTGAAAGTAGAAACTCGCCCGATTACAACGGTATGCGTACTTCTCCCCTAGGCCGTTGTAGTCATTCGTTTCGAGCATCAGAACTGCGAAAATTTTGAGTTTCTCAAGCGTTTCTTATCTCCAAACTGCCATTACTCGCGAACGGATTGATCAATCCGCAAAATTTCTGTTGCATCTGAAAGTAGAAACTCGCCCGATTACAACGGTATGCGCACTTTTCCCCTAGGTCGTTCTAGTTATTCGTTTCGAGCATCAGAACTGCGAAAAATTTGAGTTTCTCAAGCGTTTCTTACCTCAAGACTGCCATATCTCGCGAACGGATAGACCAATCCGCAAAATTTCTGTTGCATCTGAAAGTAGAAACTCGCCCGATTACAACGGTATGCGTACTTTTCCCCTAGGCCGTTCTAGTTATTCGTTTCGAGCATCAGAACTGCGAAAATTTTGAGTTTCTCAAGCGTTTCTTACCTCCAAACTGCCATATCTCGCGAACGGATTGACCAATCCGCAAAATTTCTGTTGCATCTGAAAGTAGAAACTCGCCCGATTACAACGGTAGGTGTAGTTTTCCCCTAGGCCGTTCTAGTTATTCGTTTCGAGCATCAGAACTGCGAAAATTTTGAGTTTCTCAAGCGTTTCTTACCTCCAAACTGCCATATCTCGCGAACGGATTGACCAATCCGCAAAATTTCTGTTGCATCTGGAAGTAGAAACTCGCCCGATTACAACGGTATGCGTACTTCTCCCCTAGGCCGTTGTAGTCATTCGTTTCGAGCATCAGAACTGCGAAAATTTTGAGTTTCTCAAGCGTTTCTTATCTCCAAACTGCCATTACTCGCGAACGGATTGATCAATCCGCAAAATTTCTGTTGCATCTGAAAGTAGAAACTCGCCCGATTACAACGGTATGCGCACTTTTCCCCTAGGCCGTTCTAGTTATTCGTTTCGAGCATCAGAACTGCGAAAATTTTGAGTTTCTCAAGCGTTTCTTACCTCAAAACTGCCATATCTCGCGAACGGATAGACCAATCCGCAAAATTTCTGTTGCATCTGAAAGTAGAAACTCGCCCGATTACAACGGTATGCGTACTTTTCCCCTAGGCCGTTCTAGTTATTCGTTTCGAGCATCAGAACTGCGAAAATTTTGAGTTTCTCAAGCGTTTCTTACCTCCAAACTGCCATATCTCGAGAACGGATTGACCAATCCGCAAAATTTCTGTTGCATCTGAAAGTAGAGACTCGCCCGATTACAACGGTGTGCGTACTTTTCCCCTAGGCCGTTCTAGTTATTCGTTTCGAGCATCAGAACTGCGAAAATTTTGAGTTTCTCAAGCGTTTCTTACTTCCAAACTGCCATATCTCGCGAACGGATTGACCAATCCGCAAAATTTCTGTTGCTTCTGAAAGTAGAAACTCGCCCGATTACAACGGTATGCGTACTTCTCCCCTAGGCCGTTGTAGTCATTCGTTTCGAGCATCAGAACTGCGAAAATTTTGAGTTTCTCAAGCGTTTCTTATCTCCAAACTGCCATATCTCGCGAACGGATTGATCAATCCGCAAAATTTCTGTTGCATCTGAAAGTAGAAACTCGCCCGATTACAACGGTATGCGCACTTTTCCCCTAGGCCGTTCTAGTTATTCTTTTCGAGCATCAGAACTGCGAAAATTTTGAGTTTCTCAAGCGTTTCTTATCTCCAAACTGCCATATCTCGCGAACGGATTGAGCAATCCGCAAAATTTCTGTTGCATCTGAAAGTAGAAACTCGCCCGATTACAACGGTATGCGCACTTTTCCCCTAGGCGGTTCTAGTTATTCGTTTCGAGCATCAGAACTGCGAAAATTTTGAGTTTCTCAAGCGTTTCTTACCTCCAAACTGCCATATCTCGCGAACGGATTGACCAATCCGCAAAATTTCTGTTGCATCTGAAAGTAGAAACTCGCCCGATTACAACGGTATGCGTACTTCTCCCCTAGGCCGTTGTAGTCATTCGTTTCGAGCATCAGAACTGCGAAAATTTTGAGTTTCTCAAGCGTTTCTTATCTCCAAACTGCCATATCTCGCGAACGGATTGATCAATCCGCAAAATTTCTGTTGCATCTAAAAGTAGAAACTCGCCCGATTACAACGGTATGCGCACTTTTCCCCTAGGCGTTTCTAGTTATTCGTTTCGAGCATCAGAACTGCGAAAATTTTGAGTTTCTCAAGCGTTTCTTACCTCCAAACTGCCATATCTCGCGAACGGATTGACCAATCCGCAAAATTTCTGTTGCATCTGAAAGTAGAAACTCGCCCGATTACAACGGTAGGTGTAGTTTTCCCCTAGGCCGTTCTAGTTATTCGTATCGAGCATCAGAAGTGCGAAAATTTTGAGTTTCTCAAGCGTTTCTTACCTCCAAACTGCCATATCTCGCGAACGGATTGACCAATCCGCAAAATTTCTGTTGCATCTGAAAGTAGAAACTCGCCCGATTACAACGGTATGCGTACTTTTCCCCTAGGCCGTTCTAGTTACTCGTTTCGAGCATCAGAACTGCGAAAATTTTGAGTTTCTCAAGCGTTTCTTATCTCCAAACTGGCATATCTCGCGAACGGATTGACCAATCCGCAAAATTTCTGTTGCATCTGAAAGTAGAAACTCGCCCGATTACAACGGTAGGTGTAGTTTTCCCCTAGGCCGTTCTAGTTATTCGTATCGAGCATCAGAACTGCGAAAATTTTGAGTTTCTCAAGCGTTTCTTACCTCCAAACTGCCATATCTCGCGAACGGATAGACCAATCCGCAAAATTTCTGTTGCATCTGAAAGTAGAAACTCGCCCGATTACAATGGTATGCGTACTTTTCCCCTAGGCCGTTCTAGTTATTCGTTTCGAGCATCAGAACAGCGAAAATTTTGAGTTTCTCAAGCGTTTCTTACCTCCAAACTGCCATATCTCGAGAACGGATTGACCAATCCGCAAAATTTCTGTTGCATCTGAAAGTAGAAACTCGCCCGATTACAACGGTATGCGTACTTTTCCCCTAGGCCGTTCTAGTTATTCGTTTCGAGCATCAGAACTGCGAAAATTTTGAGTTTCTCAAGCGTTTCTTACCTCCAAACTGCCATATCTCGCGAACGGATTGAACAATCCGCAAAATTTCTGTTGCTTCTGAAAGTAGAAATTCGCCCGATTACAACGGTATGCGTACTTCTCCCCTAGGCCGTTCTAGTTATTCGTTTCGAGCATCAGAACAGCGAAAATTTTGAGTTTCTCAAGCGTTTCTTATCTCCAAACTGCCATATCTCGCGAACGGATTGATCAATCCGCAAAATTTCTGTTGCTTCTGAAAGTAGAAACTCGCCCGATTACAACGGTATGCGTACTTCTCCCCTAGGCCGTTGTAGTCATTCGTTTCGAGCATCAGAACTGCGAAAATTTTGAGTTTCTCAAGCGTTTCTTATCTCCAAACTGCCATATCTCGCGAACGGATTGACCAATCCGCAAAATTTCTGTTGCATCTGAAAGTAGAAACTCGCCCGATTACAACGGTATGCGTACTTTTCCCCTAGGCCGTTCTAGTTATTCGTTTCGAGCATCAGAACTGCGAAAATTTTGAGTTTCTCAAGCGTTTCTTACTTCCAAACTGCCATATCTCGCGAACGGATTGACCAATCCGCAAAATTTCTGTTGCTTCTGAAAGTAGAAACTCGCCCGATTACAACGGTATGCGTACTTCTCCCCTAGGCCGTTGCAGTCATTCGTTTCGAGCATCAGAACTGCGAAAATTTTGAGTTTCTCAAGCGTTTCTTATCTCCAAACTGCCATATCTCGCGAACGGATTGATCAATCCGCAAAATTTCTGTTGCATCTGAAAGTAGAAACTCGCCCGATTACAACGGTATGCGCACTTTTCCCCTAGGCCGTTCTAGTTATTCGTTTCGAGCATCAGAACTGCGAAAATTTTGAGTTTCTCAAGCGTTTCTTATCTCCAAACTGCCATATCTCGCGAACAGATTGAGCAATCCGCAATATTTCTGTTGCATCTGAAATTAGAAACTCGCCCGATTACAACGGTATGCGCACTTTTCCCCTAGGCGGTTCTAGTTATTCGTTTCGAGCATCAGAACTGCGAAAATTTTGAGTTTCTCAAGCGTTTCTTACCTTCAATCTGCCATATCTCGCGAACGGATTGACCAATCCGCAAAATTTCTGTTGCATCTGAAAGTAGAAACTCGCCCGATTACAACGGTAGGTGTAGTTTTCCCCTAGGCCGTTCTAGTTATTCGTTTCGAGCATCAGAACTGCGAAAATTTTGAGTTTCTCAAGCGTTTCTTACCTCCAAACTGCCATATCTCGCGAACGGATTGACCAATCCGCAAAATTTCTGTTGCATCTGAAAGTAGAAACTCGCCCGATTACAACGGTAGGTGTAGTTTTCTCCTAGGCCGTTCTAGTTATTCGTTTCGAGCATCAGAACTGCGAAAATTTTGAGTTTCTCAAGCGTTTCTTACCTCCAAACTGCCATATCTCGCGAACGGATTGACCAATCCGCAAAATTTCTGTTGCATCTGAAAGTAGAAACTCGCCCGATTACAACGGTATGCGTACTTCTCCCCTAGGCCGTTGTAGTCATTCGTTTCGAGCATCAGAACTGCGAAAATTTTGAGTTTCTCAAGCGTTTCTTATCTCCAAACTGCCATTACTCGCGAACGGATTGATCAATCCGCAAAATTTCTGTTGCATCTGAAAGTAGAAACTCGCCCGATTACAACGGTATGCGCACTTTTCCCCTAGGCCGTTCTAGTTATTCGTTTCGAGCATCAGAACTGCGAAAATTTTGAGTTTCTCAAGCGTTTCTTACCTCAAAACTGCCATATCTCGCGAACGGATAGACCAATCCGCAAAATTTCTGTTGCATCTGAAAGTAGAAACTCGCCCGATTACAACGGTATGCGTACTTTTCCCCTAGGCCGTTCTAGTTATTCGTTTCGAGCATCAGAACTGCGAAAATTTTGAGTTTCTCAAGCGTTTCTTACCTCCAAACTGCCATATCTCGCGAACGGATTGACCAATGCGCAAAATTTCTGTTGCATCTGAAAGTAGAAACTCGCCCGATTACAACGGTAGGTGTAGTTTTCCCCTAGGCCGTTCTAGTTATTCGTTTCGAGCATCAGAACTGCGAAAATTTTGAGTTTCTCAAGCGTTTCTTACCTCCAAACTGCCATATCTCGCGAACGGATTGACCAATCCGCAAAATTTCTGTTGCATCTGGAAGTAGAAACTCGCCCGATTACAACGGTATGCGTACTTCTCCCCTAGGCCGTTGTAGTCATTCGTTTCGAGCATCAGAACTGCGAAAATTTTGAGTTTCTCAAGCGTTTCTTATCTCCAAACTGCCATTACTCGCGAACGGATTGATCAATCCGCAAAATTTCTGTTGCATCTGAAAGTAGAAACTCGCCCGATTACAACGGTATGCGCACTTTTCCCCTAGGCCGTTCTAGTTATTCGTTTCGAGCATCAGAACTGCGAAAATTTTGAGTTTCTCAAGCGTTTCTTACCTCAAAACTGCCATATCTCGCGAACGGATAGACCAATCCGCAAAATTTCTGTTGCATCTGAAAGTAGAAACTCGCCCGATTACAACGGTATGCGTACTTTTCCCCTAGGCCGTTCTAGTTATTCGATTCGAGCATCAGAACTGCGAAAATTTTGAGTTTCTCAAGCGTTTCTTACCTCCAAACTGCCATATCTCGAGAACGGATTGACCAATCCGCAAAATTTCTGTTGCATCTGAAAGTAGAGACTCGCCCGATTACAACGGTGTGCGTACTTTTCCCCTAGGCCGTTCTAGTTATTCGTTTCGAGCATCAGAACTGCGAAAATTTTGAGTTTCTCAAGCGTTTCTTACTTCCAAACTGCCATATATCGCGAACGGATTGACCAATCCGCAAAATTTCTGTTGCATCTGAAAGTAGAAACTCGCCCGATTACAACGGTATGCGTACTTCTCCCCTAGGCCGTTGTAGTCATTCGTTTCGAGCATCAGAACTGCGAAAATTTTGAGTTTCTCAAGCGTTTCTTATCTCCAAACTGCCATATATCGCGAACGGATTGACCAATCCGCAAAATTTCTGTTGCATCTGAAAGTAGAAACTCGCCCGATTACAACGGTATGCGCACTTTTCCCCTAGGCGGTTCTAGTTATTCGTTTCGAGCATCAGAACTGCGAAAATTTTGAGTTTCTCAAGCGTTTCTTACCTCCAAACTGCCATATCTCGCGAACGGATTGACCAATCCGCAAAATTTCTGTTGCATCTGAAAGTAGAAACTCGCCCGATTACAACGGTAGGTGTAGTTTTCCCCTAGGCCGTTCTAGTTATTCGTTTCGAGCATCAGAACTGCGAAAATTTTGAGTTTCTCAAGCGTTTCTTACCTCCAAACTGCCATATCTCGAGAACGGATTGACCAATCCGCAAAATTTCTGTTGCGTCTGAAAGTAGAAACTCGCCCGATTTCAACGGTATGCGTACTTTTCCCCTAGGCCGTTCTAGTTATTCGTTTCGAGCATCAGAACTGCGAAAATTTTGAGTTTCTCAAGCGTTTCTTATCTCCAAACTGCCATATCTCGCGAACGGATTGATCAATCCGCAAAATTTCTGTTGCTTCTGAAAGTAGAAACTCGCCCGATTACAACGGTATGCGTACTTCTCCCCTAGGCCGTTGTAGTCATTCGTTTCGAGCATCAGAACTGCGAAAATTTTGAGTTTCTCAAGCGTTTCTTATCTCCAAACTGCCATATCTCGCGAACGGATTGACCAATCCGCAAAATTTCTGTTGCATCTGAAAGTAGAAACTCGCCCGATTACAACGGTATGCGTACTTTTCCCCTAGGCCGTTCTAGTTATTCGTTTCGAGCATCAGAACTGCGAAAATTTTGAGTTTCTCAAGCGTTTCTTACCTCCAAACTGCCATATCTCGCGAACGGATAGAACAATCCGCAAAATTTCTGTTGCATCTGAAAGTAGAAACTCGCCCGATTACAACGGTATGCGTACTTTTCCCCTAGGCCGTTCTAGTTATTCGTTTCGAGCATCAGAACTGCGAAAATTTTGAGTTTCTCAAGCGTTTCTTACCTCCAAACTGCCATATCTCGCGAACGGATTGACCAATCCGCAAAATTTCTGTTGCATCTGAAAGTAGAAACTCGCCCGATTACAACGGTATGCGTACTTTTCCCCTAGGCCGTTCTAGTTATTCGTTTCGAGCATCAGAACTGCGAAAATTTTGAGTTTCTCAAGCGTTTCTTACTTCCAAACTGCCATATCTCGCGAACGGATTGACCAATCCGCAAAATTTCTGTTGCTTCTGAAAGTAGAAACTCGCCCGATTACAACGGTATGCGTACTTCTCCCCTAGGCCGTTGTAGTCATTCGTTTCGAGCATCAGAACTGCGAAAATTTTGAGTTTCTCAAGCGTTTCTTACCTCCAAACTGCCATATCTCGCGAACGGATAGACCAATCCGCAAAATTTCTGTTGCATCTGAAAGTAGAAACTCGCCCGATTACAACGGTATGCGTACTTTTCCCCTAGGCCGTTCTAGTTATTCGTTTCGAGCATCAGAACTGCGAAAATTTTGAGTTTCTCAAGCGTTTCTTACCTCCAAACTGCCATATCTCGCGAACGGATTGACCAATCCGCAAAATTTCTGTTGCATCTGAAAGTAGAAACTCGCCCGATTACAACGGTATGCGTACTTTTCCCCTAGGCCGTTCTAGTTACTCGTTTCGAGCATCAGAACTGCGAAAATTTTGAGTTTCTTAAGCGTTTCTTATCTGCAAACTGGCATATCTCGCGAACGGATTGACCAATCCGCAAAATTTCTGTTGCATCTGAAAGTAGAAACTCGCCCGATTACACCGGTATGCGTACTTTTCCCCTAGGCCGTTCTAGTTACTCGTTTCGAGCATCAGAACTGCGAAAATTTTGAGTTTCTCAAGCGTTTCTTACCTCCAAACTACCATATCTCGCGAACGGTTCGACCAATCCGCAAAATTTCTGTTGCTTCTGAAAGTAGAAACTCGCACGATTACAACGGTATGCGTACTTCTCCCCTAGGCCGTTGTAGTCATTCCTTTCGAGCATCAGAACTGCGAAAATTTTGAGTTTCTCAAGCGTTTCTTATCTCCAAACTGCTATATCTCGCGAACGGATTGATCAATCCGCAAAATTTCTGTTGCATCTGAAAGTAGAAACTCGCCCGATTACAACGGTATGCGTACTTTTCCGCTAGGCCGTTTTAGTTATTCGTTTCGAGCACCAGAACTGCGAAAATTTTGAGTTTCTAAAGCGTTTCTTACCTCCAAACTGCCATATCTCGCGAACGGATTGATCAATCCGCAAAATTTCTGTTGCATCTGAAAGTAGAAACTCGCCCGATTACAACGGTATGCGAACTTTTCCCCTAATCGGTCCTAGTTATTCGTTTCGAGCATCAGAACTGCGAAAATTTTGAGTTTCTCACGCGTTTCTTATTTCCAAACTGCCATATCTCGCGGACGGATTGACCAATCCGCAAAATTTCTGTTGCATCTGAAAGTAGAAACTCGCCCGATTACAACGGTATGCGTACTTCTCCCCTAGGCCGTTCTAGTTATTCGTTTCGAGCATCAGAACTGCGAAAATTTTGAGTTTCTCAAGCGTTTCTTACCTCCAAACTGCCATATCTCGCGAACCGATTGACCAATCCGCAAAATTTCTGTTGCATCTGAAAGTAGAAACTCGCCCGATTACAACGGTATGCGCACTTTTCCCCTAGGCGTTTCTAGTTATTCGTTTCGAGCATCAGAACTGCGAAAATTTTGAGTTTCAGTAGCGTTTCTTACCTCCAAACTGCCATATCTCGCGAACGGATTGACCAATCCGCAAAATTTCTGTTGCATCTGAAAGTAGAAACTCGCCCGATTACAACGGTAGGTGTAGTTTTCCCCTAGGCCGTTCTAGTTATTCGTATCGAGCATCAGAACTGCGAAAATTTTGAGTTTCTCAAGCGTTTCTTACCTCCAAACTGCCATATCTCGCGAACGGATAGAACAATCCGCAAAATTTCTGTTGCATCTGAAAGTAGAAACTCGCCCGATTACAACGGTATGCGTACTTTTCCCCTAGGCCGTTCTAGTTATTCGTTTCGAGCATCAGAACTGCGAAAATTTTGAGTTTCTCAAGCGTTTCTTACCTCCAAACTGCCATATCTCGCGAACGGATTGACCAATCCGCAAAATTTCTGTTGCATCTGAAAGTAGAAACTCGCCCGATTACAACGGTATGCGTACTTTTCCCCTAGGCCGTTCTAGTTACTCGTTTCGAGCATCAGAACTGCGAAAATTTTGAGTTTCTTAAGCGTTTCTTATCTCCAAACTGGCATATCTCGCGAACGGATTGACCAATCCGCAAAATTTCTGTTGCATCTGAAAGTAGAAACTCGCCCGATTACACCGGTATGCGTACTTTTCCCCTAGGCCGTTCTAGTTACTCGTTTCGAGCATCAGAACTGCGAAAATTTTGAGTTTCTCAAGCGTTTCTTACCTCCAAACTACCATATCTCGCGAACGGTTCGACCAATCCGCAAAATTTCAGTTGCTTCTGAAAGTAGAAACTCGCCCGATTACAACGGTATGCGTACTTCTCCCCTAGGCCGTTGTAGTCATTCGTTTCGAGCATCAGAACTGCGAAAATTTTGAGTTTCTCAAGCGTTTCTTATCTCCAAACTGCTATATCTCGCGAACGGATTGATCAATCCGCAAAATTTCTGTTGCATCTGAAAGTAGAAACTCGCCCGATTACAACGGTATGCGTACTTTTCCGCTAGGCCGTTTTAGTTATTCGTTTCGAGCATCAGAACTGCGAAAATTTTGAGTTTCTAAAGCGTTTCTTACCTCCAAACTGCCATATCTCGCGAACGGATTGACCAATCCGCAAAATTTCTGTTGCATCTGAAAGTAGAAACTCGCCCGATTACAACGGTATGCGTACTTTTCCCCTAGGCCGTTCTAGTTACTCGTTTCGAGCATCAGAACTGCGAAAATTTTGCGTTTCTCAAGCGTTTCTTATCTCCAAACTGCCATATCTCGCGAACGGATTGATCAATCCGCAAAATTTCTGTTGCATCAGAAAGTAGAAACTCGCCCGATTACAACGGTATGCGCACTTTTCCCCTAGGCCGTTCTAGTTATTCGTTTCGAGCATCAGAACTGCGAAAATTTTGAGTTTCTCAAGCGTTTCTTACCTCCAAACTGCCATATCTCGCGAACGGATTGATCAATCCGCAAAATTTCTATTGCATCTGAAAGTAGAAACTCGCCCGATTACAACGGTATGCGCACTTTTCCCCTAGGCGGTTCTAGTTATTCGTTTCGAGCATCAGAACTGCGAAAATTTTGAGTTTCTCAAGCGTTTCTTACTTCCAAACTGCCATATCTCGCGAACGGATTGACCAATCCGCAAAATTTCTGTTGCATCTGAAAGTAGAAACTCGCCCGATTACAACGGTAGGTGTAGTTTTCCCCTAGGCCGTTCTAGTTATTCGTATCGAGCATCAGAACTGCGAAAATTTTGAGTTTCTCAAGCGTTTCTTACCTCCAAACTGCCATATCTCGCGAACGGATAGACCAATCCGCAAAATTTCTATTGCATCTGAATGTAGAAACTCGCCCGATTACAGCGGTATGTGTAGTTTTCCCCTAGGCCGTTCCAGTTATTCGTTTCGAGCATCAGAACTGCGAAAATTTTGAGTTTCTCAAGCGTTTCATACATCCAAACTGCCATATCTCGCGAACGGATTGACCAATCCTCAAAATTTCTGTTGCATCTGAAAGCAGAAACTCGCCCGATTACAACGGTATGCGTACTTTTCCCCTATGCCGTTCTAGTTACTCGTTTCGGGTATCAGAACTGCGAAAATTTTGAGTTTCTCAAGCGTTTCTTATTTCCAAACTGCCATATCTCGCGAACGGATTGACCAATCCGCAAAATTTCTGTTGCATCTGAAAGTAGAAACTCGCCCAATTACAACGGTATGCCTACTTTTCCCCTAGGCCGTTCTAGTTATTCGTTTCGAGCATCAGAACTGCGAAAATTTTGAGTTTCTCAAGCGTTTCTTACCTCCAAACTGCCATATCTCGCGAACAGATTGACCAAACCGCAAAATTTCTTTGCATCTGAAAGTAGAAACTCGCCCGATTACAACGGTATGCGTACTTTTCCCCTAGGCCGTTCTAGATATTCGTTTCGAGCATCAGAACTGCGAAAATTTTGAGTTTCTCAAGCGTTTCTTACCTCCAAACTACCATATCTCGCGAACGGATTCACCAATCCGCAAAATTTCTGTTGCTTCTGAAAGTAGAAACTCGCCCGATTACAACGGCATGCGTACTTCTCCCCTAGGCCGTTGTAGTCATTCGTTTCGAGCATCAGAACTGCGAAAATTTTGAGTTTCTCAAGCGTTTCTTATTTCCAAACTGCCATATCTCGCAAACGGATTCACCAATCCGCAAAATTTCTGTTGCTTCTGAAAGTAGAAACTCGCCCGATTACAACGGTATGCGCACTTTTCCCCTAGGCCGTTCTAGTTATTCGTGTCGAGCATCAGAACTGCGAAAATTTTGAGTTTCTCAAGCGTTTCTTACCTCCAAACTACCATATCTCGCGAACGGATTCACCAATCCGCAAAATTTCTGTTGCTTCTGAAAGTAGAAACTCGCCCGATTACAACGGTAGGTGTAGTTTTCCCCTAGGCCGTTCTAGTTATTCGTATCGAGCATCAGAACTGCGAAAATTTTGAGTTTCTCAAGCGTTTCTTACCTCCAAACTGCCATATCTCGCGAACGGATTGATCAATCCGCAAAATTTCTATTGCATCTGAAAGTAGAAACTCGCCCGATTACAACGGTATGCGCACTTTTCCCCTAGGCGGTTCTAGTTATTCGTTTCGAGCATCAGAACTGCGAAAATTTTGAGTTTCTCAAGCGTTTCTTACTTCCAAACTGCCATATCTCGCGAACGGATTGACCAATCCGCAAAATTTCTGTTGCATCTGAAAGTAGAAACTCGCCCGATTACAACGGTAGGTGTAGTTTTCCCCTAGGCCGTTCTAGTTATTCGTATCGAGCATCAGAACTGCGAAAATTTTGAGTTTCTCAAGCGTTTCTTACCTCCAAACTGCCATATCTCGCGAACGGATAGACCAATCCGCAAAATTTCTATTGCATCTGAATGTAGAAACTCGCCCGATTACAGCGGTATGTGTAGTTTTCCCCTAGGCCGTTCCAGTTATTCGTTTCGAACATCAGAACTGCGAAAATTTTGCGTTTCTCAAGCGTTTCTTATTTCCAAACTGCCATATCTCGCGAACGGATAGACCAATCCGCAAAATTTCTATTGCATCTGAAAGTAGAAACTCGCCCGATTACAACGGTATGCGCACTTTTCCCCTAGGCGGTTCTAGTTATTCGTTTCGAGCATCAGAACTGCGAAAATTTTGAGTTTCTCAAGCGTTTCTTACTTCCAAACTGCCATATCTCGCGAACGGATTGACCAATCCGCAAAATTTCTGTTGCATCTGATAGTAGAAACTCGCCCGATTACAACGGTAGGTGTAGTTTTCCCCTAGGCCGTTCTAGTTATTCGTATCGAGCATCAGAACTGCGAAAATTTTGAGTTTCTCAAGCGTTTCTTACCTCCAAACTGCCATATCTCGCGAACGGATAGACCAATCCGCAAAATTTCTATTGCATCTGAATGTAGAAACTCGCCCGATTACAGCGGTATGTGTAGTTTTCCCCTAGGCCGTTCCAGTTATTCGTTTCGAGCATCAGAACTGCGAAAATTTTGAGTTTCTCAAGCGTTTCTTACATCCAAACTGCCATATCTCGCGAACGGATTGACCAATCCTCAAAATTTCTGTTGCATCTGAAAGCAGAAACTCGCCCGATTACAACGGTATGCGTACTTTTCCCCTATGCCGTTCTAGTTACTCGTTTCGGGTATCAGAACTGCGAAAATTTTGAGTTTCTCAAGCGTTTCTTATTTCCAAACTGCCATATCTCGCGAACGGATTGACCAATCCGCAAAATTTCTGTTGCATCTGAAAGTAGAAACTCGCCCGATTACAACGGTATGCCTACTTTTCCCCCAGGCCGTTCTAGTTATTCGTTTCGAGCATCAGAACTGCGAAAATTTTGAGTTTCTCAAGCGTTTCTTACCTCCAAACTACCATATCTCGCGAACGGATTCACCAATCCGCAAAATTTCTGTTGCTTCTGAAAGTAGAAACTCGCCCGATTACAACGGTATGCGCACTTTTCCCCTAGGCCGTTCTAGTTATTCGTGTCGAGCATCAGAACTGCGAAAATTTTGAGTTTCTCAAGCGTTTCTTACCTCCAAACTACCATATCTCGCGAACGGATTCACCAATCCGCAAAATTTCTGTTGCATCTGAAAGTAGAAACTCGCCCGATTACAACGGTAGGTGTAGTTTTCCCCTAGGCCGTTCTAGTTATTCGTATCGAGCATCAGAACTGCGAAAATTTTGAGTTTCTCAAGCGTTTCTTACCTCCAAACTGCCATATCTCGCGAACGGATAGACCAATCCGCAAAATTTCTATTGCATCTGAATGTAGAAACTCGCCCGATTACAGCGGTATGTGTAGTTTTCCCCTAGGCCGTTCCAGTTATTCGTTTCGAACATCAGAACTGCGAAAATTTTGCGTTTCTCAAGCGTTTCTTATTTCCAAACTGCCATATCTCGCGAACGGATAGACCAATCCGCAAAATTTCTATTGCATCTGAAAGTAGAAACTCGCCCGATTACAACGGTATGCGCACTTTTCCCCTAGGCGGTTCTAGTTATTCGTTTCGAGCATCAGAACTGCGAAAATTTTGAGTTTCTCAAGCGTTTCTTACTTCCAAACTGCCATATCTCGCGAACGGATTGACCAATCCGCAAAATTTCTGTTGCATCTGATAGTAGAAACTCGCCCGATTACAACGGTAGGTGTAGTTTTCCCCTAGGCCGTTCTAGTTATTCGTATCGAGCATCAGAACTGCGAAAATTTTGAGTTTCTCAAGCGTTTCTTACCTCCAAACTGCCATATCTCGCGAACGGATAGACCAATCCGCAAAATTTCTATTGCATCTGAATGTAGAAACTCGCCCGATTACAGCGGTATGTGTAGTTTTCCCCTAGGCCGTTCCAGTTATTCGTTTCGAGCATCAGAACTGCGAAAATTTTGAGTTTCTCAAGCGTTTCTTACATCCAAACTGCCATATCTCGCGAACGGATTGACCAATCCTCAAAATTTCTGTTGCATCTGAAAGCAGAAACTCGCCCGATTACAACGGTATGCGTACTTTTCCCCTATGCCGTTCTAGTTACTCGTTTCGGGTATCAGAACTGCGAAAATTTTGAGTTTCTCAAGCGTTTCTTATTTCCAAACTGCCATATCTCGCGAACGGATTGACCAATCCGCAAAATTTCTGTTGCATCTGAAAGTAGAAACTCGCCCGATTACAACGGTATGCCTACTTTTCCCCTAGGCCGTTCTAGTTATTCGTTTCGAGCATCAGAACTGCGAAAATTTTTAGTTTCTCAAGCGTTTCTTACCTCCAAACTGCCATATCTCGCGAACGGATTGACCAATCCGCAAAATTTCTTTGCATCTGAAAGTAGAAACTCGCCCGATTACAGCGGTATGCGTACTTTTCCCCTAGGCCGTTCTAGTTATTCGTTTCGAGCATCAGAACTGCGAAAATTTTGAGTTTCTCAAGCGTTTCTTACCTCCAAACTACCATATCTCGCGAACGGATTGACCAATCCGCAAAATTTCTGTTGCATCTGAAAGTAGAAACTCGCCCGATTACAACGGTATGCGTACTTCTCCCCTAGGCCGTTGTAGTCATTCGTTTCGAGCATCAGAACTGCGAAAATTTTGAGTTTCTCAAGCGTTTCTTATTTCCAAACTGCCATATCTCGCGAACGGATTGACCAATCCGCAAAATTTCTGTTGCATCTGAAAGTAGAAACTCGCCCGATTACAATGGTATGCGTACTTTTCCCCCTATGCCGTTCTAGTTACTCGTTTCGGGTATCAGAACTGCGAAAATTTTGAGTTTCTCAAGCGTTTCTTATTTCCAAACTGCCATATCTCGCGAACGGATTGACCAATCCGCAAAATTTCTGTTGCATCTGAAAGTAGAAACTCGCCCGATTACAACGGTATGCCTACTTTTCCCCTAGGCCGTTCTAGTTATTCGTTTCGAGGATCAGAACTGCGAAAATTTTTAGTTTCTCAAGCGTTTCTTACCTCCAAACTGCCATATCTCGCGAACGGATTGACCAATCCGCAAAATTTCTTTGCATCTGAAAGTAGAAACTCGCCCGATTACAACGGTATGCGTACTTTTCCCCTAGGCCGTTCTAGTTATTCGTTTCGAGCATCAGAACTGCGAAAATTTTGAGTTTCTCAAGCGTTTCTTACCTCCAAACTGCCATATCTCGCGAACGGATTGACCAATCCGCAAAATTTCTGTTGCATCTGAAAGTAGAAACTCGCCCGATTACAACGGTAGGTGTAGTTTTCCCCTAGGCCGTTCTAGTTATTCGTATCGAGCATCAGAACTGCGAAAATTTTGAGTTTCTCAAGCGTTTCTTACCTCCAAACTGCCATATCTCGCGAACGGATAGACCAATCCGCAAAATTTCTATTGCATCTGAATGTAGAAACTCGCCCGATTACAGCGGTATGTGTAGTTTTCCCCTAGGCCGTTCCAGTTATTCGTTTCGAGCATCAGAACTGCGAAAATTTTGAGTTTCTCAAGCGTTTCTTACATCCAAACTGCCATATCTCGCGAACGGATTGACCAATCCTCAAAATTTCTGTTGCATCTGAAAGCAGAAACTCGCCCGATTACAACGGTATGCGTACTTTTCCCCTATGCCGTTCTAGTTACTCGTTTCGGGTATCAGAACTGCGAAAATTTTGAGTTTCTCAAGCGTTTCTTATTTCCAAACTGCCATATCTCGCGAACGGATTGACCAATCCGCAAAATTTCTGTTGCATCTGAAAGTAGAAACTCGCCCGATTACAACGGTATGCCTACTTTTCCCCTAGGCCGTTCTAGTTATTCGTTTCGAGCATCAGAACTGCGAAAATTTTTAGTTTCTCAAGCGTTTCTTACCTCCAAACTGCCATATCTCGCGAACGGATTGACCAATCCGCAAAATTTCTTTGCATCTGAAAGTAGAAACTCGCCCGATTACAACGGTATGCGTACTTTTCCCCTAGGCCGTTCTAGTTATTCGTTTCGAGCATCAGAACTGCGAAAATTTTGAGTTTCTCAAGCGTTTCTTACCTCCAAACTACCATATCTCGCGAACGGATTCACCAATCCGCAAAATTTCTGTTGCTTCTGAAAGTAGAAACTCGCCCGATTACAACGGTATGCGTACTTTTCCCCTAGGCCGTTCTAGTTATTCGTATCGAGCATCAGAACTGCGAAAATTTTGAGTTTCTCAAGCGTTTCTTACCTCCAAACTGCCATATCTCGCGAACGGATAGACCAATCCGCAAAATTTCTATTGCATCTGAATGTAGAAACTCGCCCGATTACAGCGGTATGTGTAGTTTTCCCCTAGGCCGTTCCAGTTATTCGTTTCGAGCATCAGAACTGGGAAAATTTTGAGTTTCTCAAGCGTTTCTTACTTCCAACCTGCCATATCTCGCGAACGGATTGACCAATCCTCAAAATTTCTGTTGCATCTGAAAGCAGAAACTCGCCCGATTACAACGGTATGCGTACTTTTCCCCTATGCCGTTCTAGTTACTCGTTTCGGGTATCAGAACTGCGAAAATTTTGAGTTTCTCAAGCGTTTCTTATTTGCAAACTGTCATATCTCGCGAACGGATTGACCAATCCGCAAAATTTCTGTTGCATCTGAAAGTAGAAACTCGCCCGATTACAACGGTATGCCTACTTTTCCCCTAGGCCGTTCTAGTTATTCGTTTCGAGCGTCAGAACAGCGAAAATTTTGAGTTTCTCAAGCGTTTCTTACCTCCAAACTGCCATATCTCGCGAACGGATTGACCAATCCGCAAAATTTCTGTTGCATCTGAAAGTAGAAACTCGCCCGATTACAACGGTATGCGCACTTTTCCCCTAGGCGGTTCTAGTTATTCGTTTCGAGCATCAGAACTGCGAAAATTTTGAGTTTCTCAAGCGTTTCTTACCTCCAAACTGCCATATCTCGCGAACGGATTGACCAATCCGCAAAATTTCTGTTGCTTCTGAAAGTAGAAACTCGCCCGATTACAACGGTATGCGTACTTCTCCCCTAGGCCGTTGCAGTCATTCGTTTCGAGCATCAGAACTGCGAAAATTTTGAGTTTCTCAAGCGTTTCTTATCTCCAAACTGCCATATCTCGCGAACGGATTGATCAATCCGCAAAATTTCTGTTGCATCTGAAAGTAGAAACTCGCCCGATTACAACGGTATGCGCACTTTTCCCCTAAGCCGTTCTAGTTATTCGTTTCGAGCATCAGAACTGCGAAAATTTTGAGTTTCTCAAGCGTTTCTTACTTCCAAACTGCCATATCTCGCGAATGGATTGACCAATCCTCAAAATTTCTGTTGCTTCTGAAAGTAGAAACTCGCCCGATTACAACGGTATGCGTACTTCTCCCCTAGGCCGTTCTAGTTATTCGTATCGAGCATCAGAACTGCGAAAATTTTGAGTTTCTCAAGCGTTTCTTACGTCCAAACTGCCATATCTCGCGAACGGATAGACCAATCCGCAAAATTTCTATTGCATCTGAATGTAGAAACTCGCCCGATTACAGCGGTATGTGTAGTTTTCCCCTAGGCCGTTCCAGTTATTCGTTTCGAGCATCAGAACTGGGAAAATTTTGAGTTTCTCAAGCGTTTCTTACTTCCAACCTGCCATATCTCGCGAACGGATTGACCAATCCTCAAAATTTCTGTTGCATCTGAAAGCAGAAACTCGCCCGATTACAACGGTATGCGTACTTTTCCCCTATGCCGTTCTAGTTACTCGTTTCGGGTATCAGAACTGCGAAAATTTTGAGTTTCTCAAGCGTTTCTTATTTGCAAACTGTCATATCTCGCGAACGGATTGACCAATCCGCAAAATTTCTGTTGCATCTGAAAGTAGAAACTCGCCCGATTACAACGGTATGCCTACTTTTCCCCTAGGCCGTTCTAGTTATTCGTTTCGAGCGTCAGAACAGCGAAAATTTTGAGTTTCTCAAGCGTTTCTTACCTCCAAACTGCCATATCTCGCGAACGGATTGACCAATCCGCAAAATTTCTGTTGCATCTGAAAGTAGAAACTCGCCCGATTACAACGGTATGCGCACTTTTCCCCTAGGCGGTTCTAGTTATTCGTTTCGAGCATCAGAACTGCGAAAATTTTGAGTTTCTCAAGCGTTTCTTACCTCCAAACTGCCATATCTCGCGAACGGATTGACCAATCCGCAAAATTTCTGTTGCTTCTGAAAGTAGAAACTCGCCCGATTACAACGGTATGCGTACTTCTCCCCTAGGCCGTTGCAGTCATTCGTTTCGAGCATCAGAACTGCGAAAATTTTGAGTTTCTCAAGCGTTTCTTATCTCCAAACTGCCATATCTCGCGAACGGATTGATCAATCCGCAAAATTTCTGTTGCATCTGAAAGTAGAAACTCGCCCGATTACAACGGTATGCGCACTTTTCCCCTAAGCCGTTCTAGTTATTCGTTTCGAGCATCAGAACTGCGAAAATTTTGAGTTTCTCAAGCGTTTCTTACTTCCAAACTGCCATATCTCGCGAATGGATTGACCAATCCTCAAAATTTCTGTTGCTTCTGAAAGTAGAAACTCGCCCGATTACAACGGTATGCGTACTTCTCCCCTAGGCCGTTGCAGTCATTCGTTTCGAGCATCAGAACTGCGAAAATTTTGAGTTTCTCAAGCGTTTCTTATCTCCAAACTGCCATATCTCGCGAACGGATTGATCAATCCGCAAAATTTCTGTTGCATCTGAAAGTAGAAACTCGCCCGATTACAACGGTATGCGCACTTTTCCCCTAGGCCGTTCTAGTTATTCGTTTCGAGCATCAGAACTGCGAAAATTTTGAGTTTCTCAAGCGTTTCTTATCTCCAAACTGCCATATCTCGCGAACAGATTGAGCAATCCGCAAAATTTCTGTTGCATCTGAAAGTAGAAACTCGCCCGATTACAACGGTATGCGCACTTTTCCCCTAGGCGGTTCTAGTTATTCGTTTCGAGCATCAGAACTGCGAAAATTTTGAGTTTCTCAAGCGTTTCTTACCTTCAAACTGCCATATCTCGCGAACGGATTGACCAATCCGCAAAATTTCTGTTGCATCTGAAAGTAGAAACTCGCCCGATTACAACGGTAGGTGTAGTTTTCCCCTAGGCCGTTCTAGTTATTCGTTTCGAGCATCAGAACTGCGAAAATTTTGAGTTTCTCAAGCGTTTCTTACCTCCAAACTGCCATATCTCGCGAACGGATTGACCAATCCGCAAAATTTCTGTTGCATCTGAAAGTAGAAACTCGCCCGATTACAACGGTAGGTGTAGTTTTCCCCTAGGCCGTTCTAGTTATTCGTTTCGAGCATCAGAACTGCGAAAATTTTGAGTTTCTCAAGCGTTTCTTACCTCCAAACTGCCATATCTCGCGAACGGATTGATCAATCCGCAAAATTTCTGTTGCATCTGAAAGTAGAAACTCGCCCGATTACAACGGTATGCGCACTTTTCCCCTAGGCCGTTCTAGTTATTCGTTTCGAGCATCAGAACTGCGAAAATTTTGAGTTTCTCAAGCGTTTCTTATCTCCAAACTGCCATATCTCGCGAACAGATTGAGCAATCCGCAAAATTTCTGTTGCATCTGAAATTAGAAACTCGCCCGATTACAACGGTATGCGCACTTTTCCCCTAGGCGGTTCTAGTTATTCGTTTCGAGCATCAGAACTGCGAAAATTTTGAGTTTCTCAAGCGTTTCTTACCTTCAAACTGCCATATCTCGCGAACGGATTGACCAATCCGCAAAATTTCTGTTGCATCTGAAAGTAGAAACTCGCCCGATTACAACGGTAGGTGTAGTTTTCCCCTAGGCCGTTCTAGTTATTCGTTTCGAGCATCAGAACTGCGAAAATTTTGAGTTTCTCAAGCGTTTCTTACCTCCAAACTGCCATATCTCGCGAACGGATTGACCAATCCGCAAAATTTCTGTTGCATCTGAAAGTAGAAACTCGCCCGATTACAACGGTAGGTGTAGTTTTCCCCTAGGCCGTTCTAGTTATTCGTTTCGAGCATCAGAACTGCGAAAATTTTGAGTTTCTCAAGCGTTTCTTACCTCCAAACTGCCATATCTCGCGAACGGATTGACCAATCCGCAAAATTTCTGTTGCATCTGAAAGTAGAAACTCGCCCGATTACAACGGTATGCGTACTTCTCCCCTAGGCCGTTGTAGTCATTCGTTTCGAGCATCAGAACTGCGAAAATTTTGAGTTTCTCAAGCGTTTCTTATCTCCAAACTGCCATTACTCGCGAACGGATTGATCAATCCGCAAAATTTCTGTTGCATCTGAAAGTAGAAACTCGCCCGATTACAACGGTATGCGCACTTTTCCGCTAGGCCGTTCTAGTTATTCGTTTCGAGCATCAGAACTGCGAAAATTTTGAGTTTCTCAAGCGTTTCTTACCTCAAAACTGCCATATCTCGCGAACGGATTGATCAATCCGCAAAATTTCTGTTGCATCTGAAAGTAGAAACTCGCCCGATTACAACGGTATGCGCACTTTTCCCCTAGGCCGTTCTAGTTATTCGTTTCGAGCATCAGAACTGCGAAAATTTTGAGTTTCTCAAGCGTTTCTTACCTCAAAACTGCCATATCTCGCGAACGGATAGACCAATCCGCAAAATTTCTGTTGCATCTGAAAGTAGAAACTCGCCCGATTACAACGGTATGCGTACTTTTCCCCTAGGCCGTTCTAGTTATTCGTTTCGAGCATCAGAACTGCGAAAATTTTGAGTTTCTCAAGCGTTTCTTACCTCCAAACTGCCATATCTCGCGAACGGATTGACCAATCCGCAAAATTTCTGTTGCATCTGAAAGTAGAAACTCGCCCGATTACAACGGTAGGTGTAGTTTTCCCCTAGGCCGTTCTAGTTATTCGTTTCGAGCATCAGAACTGCGAAAATTTTGAGTTTCTCAAGCGTTTCTTACCTCCAAACTGCCATATCTCGCGAACGGATTGACCAATCCGCAAAATTTCTGTTGCATCTGAAAGTAGAAACTCGCCCGATTACAACGGTATGCGTAGTTTTCCCCTAGGCCGTTCTAGTTATTCGTTTCGAGCATCAGAACTGCGAAAATTTTGAGTTTCTCAAGCGTTTCTTACCTCCAAACTGCCATATCTCGCGAACGGATTGACCAATCCGCAAAATTTCTGTTGCATCTGAAAGTAGAAACTCGCCCGATTACAACGGTATGCGTACTTCTCCCCTAGGCCGTTGTAGTCATTCGTTTCGAGCATCAGAACTGCGAAAATTTTGAGTTTCTCAAGCGTTTCTTATCTCCAAACTGCCATTACTCGCGAACGGATTGATCAATCCGCAAAATTTCTGTTGCATCTGAAAGTAGAAACTCGCCCGATTACAACGGTATGCGCACTTTTCCCCTAGGCCGTTCTAGTTATTCGTTTCGAGCATCAGAACTGCGAAAATTTTGAGTTTCTCAAGCGTTTCTTACCTCAAAACTGCCATATCTCGCGAACGGATAGACCAATCCGCAAAATTTCTGTTGCATCTGAAAGTAGAAACTCGCCCGATTACAACGGTATGCGTACTTTTCCCCTAGGCCGTTCTAGTTATTCGTTTCGAGCATCAGAACTGCGAAAATTTTGAGTTTCTCAAGCGTTTCTTACCTCCAAACTGCCATATCTCGCGAACGGATTGACCAATCCGCAAAATTTCTGTTGCATCTGAAAGTAGAAACTCGCCCGATTACAACGGTAGGTGTAGTTTTCCCCTAGGCCGTTCTAGTTATTCGTTTCGAGCATCAGAACTGCGAAAATTTTGAGTTTCTCAAGCGTTTCTTACCTCCAAACTGCCATATCTCGCGAACGGATTGACCAATCCGCAAAATTTCTGTTGCATCTGGAAGTAGAAACTCGCCCGATTACAACGGTATGCGTACTTCTCCCCTAGGCCGTTGTAGTCATTCGTTTCGAGCATCAGAACTGCGAAAATTTTGAGTTTCTCAAGCGTTTCTTATCTCCAAACTGCCATTACTCGCGAACGGATTGATCAATCCGCAAAATTTCTGTTGCATCTGAAAGTAGAAACTCGCCCGATTACAACGGTATGCGCACTTTTCCCCTAGGCCGTTCTAGTTATTCGTTTCGAGCATCAGAACTGCGAAAATTTTGAGTTTCTCAAGCGTTTCTTACCTCAAAACTGCCATATCTCGCGAACGGATAGACCAATCCGCAAAATTTCTGTTGCATCTGAAAGTAGAAACTCGCCCGATTACAACGGTATGCGTACTTTTCCCCTAGGCCGTTCTAGTTATTCGTTTCGAGCATCAGAACTGCGAAAATTTTGAGTTTCTCAAGCGTTTCTTACCTCCAAACTGCCATATCTCGAGAACGGATTGACCAATCCGCAAAATTTCTGTTGCATCTGAAAGTAGAGACTCGCCCGATTACAACGGTGTGCGTACTTTTCCCCTAGGCCGTTCTAGTTATTCGTTTCGAGCATCAGAACTGCGAAAATTTTGAGTTTCTCAAGCGTTTCTTACTTCCAAACTGCCATATCTCGCGAACGGATTGACCAATCCGCAAAATTTCTGTTGCTTCTGAAAGTAGAAACTCGCCCGATTACAACGGTATGCGTACTTCTCCCCTAGGCCGTTGTAGTCATTCGTTTCGAGCATCAGAACTGCGAAAATTTTGAGTTTCTCAAGCGTTTCTTATCTCCAAACTGCCATATCTCGCGAACGGATTGATCAATCCGCAAAATTTCTGTTGCATCTGAAAGTAGAAACTCGCCCGATTACAACGGTATGCGCACTTTTCCCCTAGGCCGTTCTAGTTATTCTTTTCGAGCATCAGAACTGCGAAAATTTTGAGTTTCTCAAGCGTTTCTTATCTCCAAACTGCCATATCTCGCGAACGGATTGAGCAATCCGCAAAATTTCTGTTGCATCTGAAAGTAGAAACTCGCCCGATTACAACGGTATGCGCACTTTTCCCCTAGGCGGTTCTAGTTATTCGTTTCGAGCATCAGAACTGCGAAAATTTTGAGTTTCTCAAGCGTTTCTTACCTCCAAACTGCCATATCTCGCGAACGGATTGACCAATCCGCAAAATTTCTGTTGCATCTGAAAGTAGAAACTCGCCCGATTACAACGGTATGCGTACTTCTCCCCTAGGCCGTTGTAGTCATTCGTTTCGAGCATCAGAACTGCGAAAATTTTGAGTTTCTCAAGCGTTTCTTATCTCCAAACTGCCATATATCGCGAACGGATTGACCAATCCGCAAAATTTCTGTTGCATCTGAAAGTAGAAACTCGCCCGATTACAACGGTATGCGCACTTTTCCCCTAGGCGGTTCTAGTTATTCGTTTCGAGCATCAGAACTGCGAAAATTTTGAGTTTCTCAAGCGTTTCTTACCTCCAAACTGCCATATCTCGCGAACGGATTGACCAATCCGCAAAATTTCTGTTGCATCTGAAAGTAGAAACTCGCCCGATTACAACGGTAGGTGTAGTTTTCCCCTAGGCCGTTCTAGTTATTCGTTTCGAGCATCAGAACTGCGAAAATTTTGAGTTTCTCAAGCGTTTCTTACCTCCAAACTGCCATATCTCGCGAACGGATAGACCAATCCGCAAAATTTCTGTTGCATCTGAAAGTAGAAACTCGCCCGATTACAACGGTATGCGTACTTTTCCCCTAGGCCGTTCTAGTTATTCGTTTCGAGCATCAGAACTGCGAAAATTTTGAGTTTCTCAAGCGTTTCTTACCTCCAAACTGCCATATCTCGAGAACGGATTGACCAATCCGCAAAATTTCTGTTGCGTCTGAAAGTAGAAACTCGCCCGATTTCAACGGTATGCGTACTTTTCCCCTAGGCCGTTCTAGTTATTCGTTTCGAGCATCAGAACTGCGAAAGTTTTGAGTTTCTCAAGCGTTTCTTATCTCCAAACTGCCATATCTCGCGAACGGATTGATCAATCCGCAAAATTTCTGTTGCTTCTGAAAGTAGAAACTCGCCCGATTACAACGGTATGCGTACTTCTCCCCTAGGCCGTTGTAGTCATTCGTTTCGAGCATCAGAACTGCGAAAATTTTGAGTTTCTCAAGCGTTTCTTATCTCCAAACTGCCATATCTCGCGAACGGATTGACCAATCCGCAAAATTTCTGTTGCATCTGAAAGTAGAAACTCGCCCGATTACAACGGTATGCGTACTTTTCCCCTAGGCCGTTCTAGTTATTCGTTTCGAGCATCAGAACTGCGAAAATTTTGAGTTTCTCAAGCGTTTCTTATTTCCAAACTGCCATATCTCGCGAACGGATTGACCAATCCGCAAAATTTCTGTTGCATCTGAAAGTAGAAACTCGCCCGATTACAACGGTATGCGTACTTTTCCCCTAGGCCGTTCTAGTTACTCGTTTCGAGCATCAGAACTGCGAAAATTTTGAGTTTCTCAAGCGTTTCTTACATCCAAACTGCCATATCTCGCGAACGGATTGAACAATCCGCAAAATTTCTGTTGCTTCTGAAAGTAGAAATTCGCCCGATTACAACGGTATGCGTACTTCTCCCCTAGGCCGTTCTAGTTATTCGTTTCGAGCATCAGAACAGCGAAAATTTTGAGTTTCTCAAGCGTTTCTTATCTCCAAACTGCCATATCTCGCGAACGGATTGATCAATCCGCAAAATTTCTGTTGCTTCTGAAAGTAGAAACTCGCCCGATTACAACGGTATGCGTACTTCTCCCCTAGGCCGTTGTAGTCATTCGTTTCGAGCATCAGAACTGCGAAAATTTTGAGTTTCTCAAGCGTTTCTTATCTCCAAACTGCCATATCTCGCGAACGGATTGACCAATCCGCAAAATTTCTGTTGCATCTGAAAGTAGAAACTCGCCCGATTACAACGGTATGCGTACTTTTCCCCTAGGCCGTTCTAGTTATTCGTTTCGAGCATCAGAACTGCGAAAATTTTGAGTTTCTCAAGCGTTTCTTACTTCCAAACTGCCATATCTCGCGAACGGATTGACCAATCCGCAAAATTTCTGTTGCTTCTGAAAGTAGAAACTCGCCCGATTACAACGGTATGCGTACTTCTCCCCTAGGCCGTTGCAGTCATTCGTTTCGAGCATCAGAACTGCGAAAATTTTGAGTTTCTCAAGCGTTTCTTATCTCCAAACTGCCATATCTCGCGAACGGATTGATCAATCCGCAAAATTTCTGTTGCATCTGAAAGTAGAAACTCGCCCGATTACAACGGTATGCGCACTTTTCCCCTAGGCCGTTCTAGTTATTCGTTTCGAGCATCAGAACTGCGAAAATTTTGAGTTTCTCAAGCGTTTCTTACCTCCAAACTACCATATCTCGCGAACGGATCGACCAATCCGCAAAATTTCTGTTGCTTCTGAAAGTAGAAACTCGCCCGATTACAACGGTATGCGTACTTCTCCCCTAGGCCGTTGTAGTCATTCGTTTCGAGCATCAGAACTGCGAAAATTTTGAGTTTCTCAAGCGTTTCTTATCTCCAAACTGCCATATCTCGCGAACGGATTGATCAATCCGCAAAATTTCTGTTGCATCTAAAAGTAGAAACTCGCCCGATTACAACGGTATGCGCACTTTTCCCCTAGGCGTTTCTAGTTATTCGTTTCGAGCATCAGAACTGCGAAAATTTTGAGTTTCTCAAGCGTTTCTTACCTCCAAACTGCCATATCTCGCGAACGGATTGACCAATCCGCAAAATTTCTGTTGCATCTGAAAGTAGAAACTCGCCCGATTACAACGGTAGGTGTAGTTTTCCCCTAGGCCGTTCTAGTTATTCGTATCGAGCATCAGAAATGCGAAAATTTTGAGTTTCTCAAGCGTTTCTTACCTCCAAACTGCCATATCTCGCGAACGGATTGACCAATCCGCAAAATTTCTGTTGCATCTGAAAGTAGAAACTCGCCCGATTACAACGGTATGCGTACTTTTCCCCTAGGCCGTTCTAGTTACTCGTTTCGAGCATCAGAACTGCGAAAATTTTGAGTTTCTCAAGCGTTTCTTATCTCCAAACTGGCATATCTCGCGAACGGATTGACCAATCCGCAAAATTTCTGTTGCATCTGAAAGTAGAAACTCGCCCGATTACAACGGTAGGTGTAGTTTTCCCCTAGGCCGTTCTAGTTATTCGTATCGAGCATCAGAACTGCGAAAATTTTGAGTTTCTCAAGCGTTTCTTACCTCCAAACTGCCATATCTCGCGAACGGATAGACCAATCCGCAAAATTTCTGTTGCATCTGAAAGTAGAAACTCGCCCGATTACAATGGTATGCGTACTTTTCCCCTAGGCCGTTCTAGTTATTCGTTTCGAGCATCAGAACAGCGAAAATTTTGAGTTTCTCAAGCGTTTCTTACCTCCAAACTGCCATATCTCGAGAACGGATTGACCAATCCGCAAAATTTCTGTTGCATCTGAAAGTAGAAACTCGCCCGATTACAACGGTATGCGTACTTTTCCCCTAGGCCGTTCTAGTTATTCGTTTCGAGCATCAGAACTGCGAAAATTTTGAGTTTCTCAAGCGTTTCTTACCTCCAAACTGCCATATCTCGCGAACGGATTGAACAATCCGCAAAATTTCTGTTGCTTCTGAAAGTAGAAATTCGCCCGATTACAACGGTATGCGTACTTCTCCCCTAGGCCGTTCTAGTTATTCGTTTCGAGCATCAGAACAGCGAAAATTTTGAGTTTCTCAAGCGTTTCTTATCTCCAAACTGCCATATCTCGCGAACGGATTGATCAATCCGCAAAATTTCTGTTGCTTCTGAAAGTAGAAACTCGCCCGATTACAACGGTATGCGTACTTCTCCCCTAGGCCGTTGTAGTCATTCGTTTCGAGCATCAGAACTGCGAAAATTTTGAGTTTCTCAAGCGTTTCTTATCTCCAAACTGCCATATCTCGCGAACGGATTGACCAATCCGCAAAATTTCTGTTGCATCTGAAAGTAGAAACTCGCCCGATTACAACGGTATGCGTACTTTTCCCCTAGGCCGTTCTAGTTATTCGTTTCGAGCATCAGAACTGCGAAAATTTTGAGTTTCTCAAGCGTTTCTTACTTCCAAACTGCCATATCTCGCGAACGGATTGACCAATCCGCAAAATTTCTGTTGCTTCTGAAAGTAGAAACTCGCCCGATTACAACGGTATGCGTACTTCTCCCCTAGGCCGTTGCAGTCATTCGTTTCGAGCATCAGAACTGCGAAAATTTTGAGTTTCTCAAGCGTTTCTTATCTCCAAACTGCCATATCTCGCGAACGGATTGATCAATCCGCAAAATTTCTGTTGCATCTGAAAGTAGAAACTCGCCCGATTACAACGGTATGCGCACTTTTCCCCTAGGCCGTTCTAGTTATTCGTTTCGAGCATCAGAACTGCGAAAATTTTGAGTTTCTCAAGCGTTTCTTATCTCCAAACTGCCATATCTCGCGAACAGATTGAGCAATCCGCAAAATTTCTGTTGCATCTGAAATTAGAAACTCGCCCGATTACAACGGTATGCGCACTTTTCCCCTAGGCGGTTCTAGTTATTCGTTTCGAGCATCAGAACTGCGAAAATTTTGAGTTTCTCAAGCGTTTCTTACCTTCAATCTGCCATATCTCGCGAACGGATTGACCAATCCGCAAAATTTCTGTTGCATCTGAAAGTAGAAACTCGCCCGATTACAACGGTAGGTGTAGTTTTCCCCTAGGCCGTTCTAGTTATTCGTTTCGAGCATCAGAACTGCGAAAATTTTGAGTTTCTCAAGCGTTTCTTACCTCCAAACTGCCATATCTCGCGAACGGATTGACCAATCCGCAAAATTTCTGTTGCATCTGAAAGTAGAAACTCGCCCGATTACAACGGTAGGTGTAGTTTTCCCCTAGGCCGTTCTAGTTATTCGTTTCGAGCATCAGAACTGCGAAAATTTTGAGTTTCTCAAGCGTTTCTTACCTCCAAACTGCCATATCTCGCGAACGGATTGACCAATCCGCAAAATTTCTGTTGCATCTGAAAGTAGAAACTCGCCCGATTACAACGGTATGCGTACTTCTCCCCTAGGCCGTTGTAGTCATTCGTTTCGAGCATCAGAACTGCGAAAATTTTGAGTTTCTCAAGCGTTTCTTATCTCCAAACTGCCATTACTCGCGAACGGATTGATCAATCCGCAAAATTTCTGTTGCATCTGAAAGTAGAAACTCGCCCGATTACAACGGTATGCGCACTTTTCCCCTAGGCCGTTCTAGTTATTCGTTTCGAGCATCAGAACTGCGAAAATTTTGAGTTTCTCAAGCGTTTCTTACCTCAAAACTGCCATATCTCGCGAACGGAGAGACCAATCCGCAAAATTTCTGTTGCATCTGAAAGTAGAAACTCGCCCGATTACAACGGTATGCGTACTTTTCCCCTAGGCCGTTCTAGTTATTCGTTTCGAGCATCAGAACTGCGAAAATTTTGAGTTTCTCAAGCGTTTCTTACCTCCAAACTGCCATATCTCGCGAACGGATTGACCAATCCGCAAAATTTCTGTTGCATCTGAAAGTAGAAACTCGCCCGATTACAACGGTAGGTGTAGTTTTCCCCTAGGCCGTTCTAGTTATTCGTTTCGAGCATCAGAACTGCGAAAATTTTGAGTTTCTCAAGCGTTTCTTACCTCCAAACTGCCATATCTCGCGAACGGATTGACCAATCCGCAAAATTTCTGTTGCATCTGGAAGTAGAAACTCGCCCGATTACAACGGTATGCGTACTTCTCCCCTAGGCCGTTGTAGTCATTCGTTTCGAGCATCAGAACTGCGAAAATTTTGAGTTTCTCAAGCGTTTCTTATCTCCAAACTGCCATTACTCGCGAACGGATTGATCAATCCGCAAAATTTCTGTTGCATCTGAAAGTAGAAACTCGCCCGATTACAACGGTATGCGCACTTTTCCCCTAGGCCGTTCTAGTTATTCGTTTCGAGCATCAGAACTGCGAAAATTTTGAGTTTCTCAAGCGTTTCTTACCTCAAAACTGCCATATCTCGCGAACGGATAGACCAATCCGCAAAATTTCTGTTGCATCTGAAAGTAGAAACTCGCCCGATTACAACGGTATGCGTACTTTTCCCCTAGGCCGTTCTAGTTATTCGATTCGAGCATCAGAACTGCGAAAATTTTGAGTTTCTCAAGCGTTTCTTACCTCCAAACTGCCATATCTCGAGAACGGATTGACCAATCCGCAAAATTTCTGTTGCATCTGAAAGTAGAGACTCGCCCGATTACAACGGTGTGCGTACTTTTCCCCTAGGCCGTTCTAGTTATTCGTTTCGAGCATCAGAACTGCGAAAATTTTGAGTTTCTCAAGCGTTTCTTACTTCCAAACTGCCATATATCGCGAACGGATTGACCAATCCGCAAAATTTCTGTTGCATCTGAAAGTAGAAACTCGCCCGATTACAACGGTATGCGTACTTCTCCCCTAGGCCGTTGTAGTCATTCGTTTCGAGCATCAGAACTGCGAAAATTTTGAGTTTCTCAAGCGTTTCTTATCTCCAAACTGCCATATATCGCGAACGGATTGACCAATCCGCAAAATTTCTGTTGCATCTGAAAGTAGAAACTCGCCCGATTACAACGGTATGCGTACTTTTCCCCTAGGCCGTTCTAGTTATTCGTTTCGAGCATCAGAACTGCGAAAATTTTGAGTTTCTCAAGCGTTTCTTACTTCCAAACTGCCATATCTCGCGAACGGATTGACCAATCCGCAAAATTTCTGTTGCTTCTGAAAGTAGAAACTCGCCCGATTACAACGGTATGCGTACTTCTCCCCTAGGCCGTTGCAGTCATTCGTTTCGAGCATCAGAACTGCGAAAATTTTGAGTTTCTCAAGCGTTTCTTATCTCCAAACTGCCATATCTCGCGAACGGATTGATCAATCCGCAAAATTTCTGTTGCATCTGAAAGTAGAAACTCGCCCGATTACAACGGTATGCGCACTTTTCCCCTAGGCCGTTCTAGTTATTCGTTTCGAGCATCAGAACTGCGAAAATTTTGAGTTTCTCAAGCGTTTCTTATCTCCAAACTGCCATATCTCGCGAACAGATTGAGCAATCCGCAAAATTTCTGTTGCATCTGAAATTAGAAACTCGCCCGATTACAACGGTATGCGCACTTTTCCCCTAGGCGGTTCTAGTTATTCGTTTCGAGCATCAGAACTGCGAAAATTTTGAGTTTCTCAAGCGTTTCTTACCTTCAATCTGCCATATCTCGCGAACGGATTGACCAATCCGCAAAATTTCTGTTGCATCTGAAAGTAGAAACTCGCCCGATTACAACGGTAGGTGTAGTTTTCCCCTAGGCCGTTCTAGTTATTCGTTTCGAGCATCAGAACTGCGAAAATTTTGAGTTTCTCAAGCGTTTCTTACCTCCAAACTGCCATATCTCGCGAACGGATTGACCAATCCGCAAAATTTCTGTTGCATCTGAAAGTAGAAACTCGCCCGATTACAACGGTAGGTGTAGTTTTCCCCTAGGCCGTTCTAGTTATTCGTTTCGAGCATCAGAACTGCGAAAATTTTGAGTTTCTCAAGCGTTTCTTACCTCCAAACTGCCATATCTCGCGAACGGATTGACCAATCCGCAAAATTTCTGTTGCATCTGAAAGTAGAAACTCGCCCGATTACAACGGTATGCGTACTTCTCCCCTAGGCCGTTGTAGTCATTCGTTTCGAGCATCAGAACTGCGAAAATTTTGAGTTTCTCAAGCGTTTCTTATCTCCAAACTGCCATTACTCGCGAACGGATTGATCAATCCGCAAAATTTCTGTTGCATCTGAAAGTAGAAACTCGCCCGATTACAACGGTATGCGCACTTTTCCCCTAGGCCGTTCTAGTTATTCGTTTCGAGCATCAGAACTGCGAAAATTTTGAGTTTCTCAAGCGTTTCTTACCTCAAAACTGCCATATCTCGCGAACGGATAGACCAATCCGCAAAATTTCTGTTGCATCTGAAAGTAGAAACTCGCCCGATTACAACGGTATGCGTACTTTTCCCCTAGGCCGTTCTAGTTATTCGTTTCGAGCATCAGAACTGCGAAAATTTTGAGTTTCTCAAGCGTTTCTTACCTCCAAACTGCCATATCTCGCGAACGGATTGACCAATCCGCAAAATTTCTGTTGCATCTGAAAGTAGAAACTCGCCCGATTACAACGGTAGGTGTAGTTTTCCCCTAGGCCGTTCTAGTTATTCGTTTCGAGCATCAGAACTGCGAAAATTTTGAGTTTCTCAAGCGTTTCTTACCTCCAAACTGCCATATCTCGCGAACGGATTGACCAATCCGCAAAATTTCTGTTGCATCTGGAAGTAGAAACTCGCCCGATTACAACGGTATGCGTACTTCTCCCCTAGGCCGTTGTAGTCATTCGTTTCGAGCATCAGAACTGCGAAAATTTTGAGTTTCTCAAGCGTTTCTTATCTCCAAACTGCCATTACTCGCGAACGGATTGATCAATCCGCAAAATTTCTGTTGCATCTGAAAGTAGAAACTCGCCCGATTACAACGGTATGCGCACTTTTCCCCTAGGCCGTTCTAGTTATTCGTTTCGAGCATCAGAACTGCGAAAATTTTGAGTTTCTCAAGCGTTTCTTACCTCAAAACTGCCATATCTCGCGAACGGATAGACCAATCCGCAAAATTTCTGTTGCATCTGAAAGTAGAAACTCGCCCGATTACAACGGTATGCGTACTTTTCCCCTAGGCCGTTCTAGTTATTCGATTCGAGCATCAGAACTGCGAAAATTTTGAGTTTCTCAAGCGTTTCTTACCTCCAAACTGCCATATCTCGAGAACGGATTGACCAATCCGCAAAATTTCTGTTGCATCTGAAAGTAGAGACTCGCCCGATTACAACGGTGTGCGTACTTTTCCCCTAGGCCGTTCTAGTTATTCGTTTCGAGCATCAGAACTGCGAAAATTTTGAGTTTCTCAAGCGTTTCTTACTTCCAAACTGCCATATATCGCGAACGGATTGACCAATCCGCAAAATTTCTGTTGCATCTGAAAGTAGAAACTCGCCCGATTACAACGGTATGCGTACTTCTCCCCTAGGCCGTTGTAGTCATTCGTTTCGAGCATCAGAACTGCGAAAATTTTGAGTTTCTCAAGCGTTTCTTATCTCCAAACTGCCATATATCGCGAACGGATTGACCAATCCGCAAAATTTCTGTTGCATCTGAAAGTAGAAACTCGCCCGATTACAACGGTATGCGCACTTTTCCCCTAGGCGGTTCTAGTTATTCGTTTCGAGCATCAGAACTGCGAAAATTTTGAGTTTCTCAAGCGTTTCTTACCTCCAAACTGCCATATCTCGCGAACGGATTGACCAATCCGCAAAATTTCTGTTGCATCTGAAAGTAGAAACTCGCCCGATTACAACGGTAGGTGTAGTTTTCCCCTAGGCCGTTCTAGTTATTCGTTTCGAGCATCAGAACTGCGAAAATTTTGAGTTTCTCAAGCGTTTCTTACCTCCAAACTGCCATATCTCGAGAACGGATTGACCAATCCGCAAAATTTCTGTTGCGTCTGAAAGTAGAAACTCGCCCGATTTCAACGGTATGCGTACTTTTCCCCTAGGCCGTTCTAGTTATTCGTTTCGAGCATCAGAACTGCGAAAATTTTGAGTTTCTCAAGCGTTTCTTATCTCCAAACTGCCATATCTCGCGAACGGATTGATCAATCCGCAAAATTTCTGTTGCTTCTGAAAGTAGAAACTCGCCCGATTACAACGGTATGCGTACTTCTCCCCTAGGCCGTTGTAGTCATTCGTTTCGAGCATCAGAACTGCGAAAATTTTGAGTTTCTCAAGCGTTTCTTATCTCCAAACTGCCATATCTCGCGAACGGATTGACCAATCCGCAAAATTTCTGTTGCATCTGAAAGTAGAAACTCGCCCGATTTCAACGGTATGCGTACTTTTCCCCTAGGCCGTTCTAGTTATTCGTTTCGAGCATCAGAACTGCGAAAATTTTGAGTTTCTCAAGCGTTTCTTATCTCCAAACTGCCATATCTCGCGAACGGATTGATCAATCCGCAAAATTTCTGTTGCTTCTGAAAGTAGAAACTCGCCCGATTACAACGGTATGCGTACTTCTCCCCTAGGCCGTTGTAGTCATTCGTTTCGAGCATCAGAACTGCGAAAATTTTGAGTTTCTCAAGCGTTTCTTATCTCCAAACTGCCATATCTCGCGAACGGATTGACCAATCCGCAAAATTTCTGTTGCATCTGAAAGTAGAAACTCGCCCGATTACAACGGTATGCGTACTTTTCCCCTAGGCCGTTCTAGTTATTCGTTTCGAGCATCAGAACTGCGAAAATTTTGAGTTTCTCAAGCGTTTCTTATTTCCAAACTGCCATATCTCGCGAACGGATTGACCAATCCGCAAAATTTCTGTTGCATCTGAAAGTAGAAACTCGCCCGATTACAACGGTATGCGTATTTTTCCCCTAGGCCGTTCTAGTTACTCGTTTCGAGCATCAGAACTGCGAAAATTTTGAGTTTCTCAAGCGTTTCTTACCTCCAAACTACCATATCTCGCGAACGGATCGACCAATCCGCAAAATTTCTGTTGCTTCTGAAAGTAGAAACTCGCCCGATTACAACGGTATGCGTACTTCTCCCCTAGGCCGTTGTAGTCATTCGTTTCGAGCATCAGAACTGCGAAAATTTTGAGTTTCTCAAGCGTTTCTTATCTCCAAACTGCCATATCTCGCGAACGGATTGATCAATCCGCAAAATTTCTGTTGCATCTAAAAGTAGAAACTCGCCCGATTACAACGGTATGCGCACTTTTCCCGTAGGCGTTTCTAGTTATTCGTTTCGAGCATCAGAACTGCGAAAATTTTGAGTTTCTCAAGCGTTTCTTACCTCCAAACTGCCATATCTCGCGAACGGATTGACCAATCCGCAAAATTTCTGTTGCATCTGAAAGTAGAAACTCGCCCGATTACAACGGTAGGTGTAGTTTTCCCCTAGGCCGTTCTAGTTATTCGTATCGAGCATCAGAAATGCGAAAATTTTGAGTTTCTCAAGCGTTTCTTACCTCCAAACTGCCATATCTCGCGAACGGATTGACCAATCCGCAAAATTTCTGTTGCATCTGAAAGTAGAAACTCGCCCGATTACAACGGTATGCGAACTTTTCCCCTATTCGGTCCTAGTTATTCGTTTCGAGCATCAGAACTGCGAAAATTTTGAGTTTCTCACGCGTTTCTTATTTCCAAACTGCCATATCTCGCGGACGGATTGACCAATCCGCAAAATTTCTGTTGCATCTGAAAGTAGAAACTCGCCCGATTACAACGGTATGCGTACTTTTCCCCTAGGCCGTTCTAGTTATTCGTTTCGAGCATCAGAACTGCGAAAATTTTGAGTTTCTCAAGCGTTTCTTATTTCCAAACTGCCATATCTCGCGAACGGATTGACCAATCCGCAAAATTTCTGTTGCATCTGAAAGTAGAAACTCGCCCGATTACAACGGTATGCGTATTTTTCCCCTAGGCCGTTCTAGTTACTCGTTTCGAGCATCAGAACTGCGAAAATTTTGAGTTTCTCAAGCGTTTCTTACCTCCAAACTACCATATCTCGCGAACGGATCGACCAATCCGCAAAATTTCTGTTGCTTCTGAAAGTAGAAACTCGCCCGATTACAACGGTATGCGTACTTCTCCCCTAGGCCGTTGTAGTCATTCGTTTCGAGCATCAGAACTGCGAAAATTTTGAGTTTCTCAAGCGTTTCTTATCTCCAAACTGCCATATCTCGCGAACGGATTGATCAATCCGCAAAATTTCTGTTGCATCTAAAAGTAGAAACTCGCCCGATTACAACGGTATGCGCACTTTTCCCCTAGGCGTTTCTAGTTATTCGTTTCGAGCATCAGAACTGCGAAAATTTTGAGTTTCTCAAGCGTTTCTTACCTCCAAACTGCCATATCTCGCGAACGGATTGACCAATCCGCAAAATTTCTGTTGCATCTGAAAGTAGAAACTCGCCCGATTACAACGGTAGGTGTAGTTTTCCCCTAGGCCGTTCTAGTTATTCGTATCGAGCATCAGAAATGCGAAAATTTTGAGTTTCTCAAGCGTTTCTTACCTCCAAACTGCCATATCTCGCGAACGGATTGACCAATCCGCAAAATTTCTGTTGCATCTGAAAGTAGAAACTCGCCCGATTACAACGGTATGCGTACTTTTCCCCTAGGCCGTTCTAGTTACTCGTTTCGAGCATCAGAACTGCGAAAATTTTGAGTTTCTCAAGCGTTTCTTATCTCCAAACTGGCATATCTCGCGAACGGATTGACCAATCCGCAAAATTTCTGTTGCATCTGAAAGTAGAAACTCGCCCGATTACAACGGTAGGTGTAGTTTTCCCCTAGGCCGTTCTAGTTATTCGTATCGAGCATCAGAACTGCGAAAATTTTGAGTTTCTCAAGCGTTTCTTACCTCCAAACTGCCATATCTCGCGAACGGATAGACCAATCCGCAAAATTTCTGTTGCATCTGAAAGTAGAAACTCGCCCGATTACAATGGTATGCGTACTTTTCCCCTAGGCCGTTCTAGTTATTCGTTTCGAGCATCAGAACAGCGAAAATTTTGAGTTTCTCAAGCGTTTCTTACCTCTAAACTGCCATATCTCGAGAACGGATTGACCAATCCGCAAAATTTCTGTTGCATCTGAAAGTAGAAACTCGCCCGATTACAACGGTATGCGTACTTTTCCCCTAGGCCGTTCTAGTTATTCGTTTCGAGCATCAGAACTGCGAAAATTTTGAGTTTCTCAAGCGTTTCTTACCTCCAAACTGCCATATCTCGCGAACGGATTGAACAATCCGCAAAATTTCTGTTGCTTCTGAAAGTAGAAATTCGCCCGATTACAACGGTATGCGTACTTCTCCCCTAGGCCGTTGAAGTCATTCGTTTCGAGCATCAGAACTGCGAAAATTTTGAGTTTCTCAAGCGTTTCTTATCTCCAAACTGCCATATCTCGCGAACGGATTGATCAATCCGCAAAATTTCTGTTGCATCTGAAAGTAGAAACTCGCCCGATTACAACGGTATGCGAACTTTTCCCCTATTCGGTCCTAGTTATTCGTTTCGAGCATCAGAACTGCGAAAATTTTGAGTTTCTCACGCGTTTCTTATTTCCAAACTGCCATATCTCGCGGACGGATTGACCAATCCGCAAAATTTCTGTTGCATCTGAAAGTAGAAACTCGCCCGATTACAACGGTATGCGTACTTCTCCCCTAGGCCGTTCTAGTTATTCGTTTCGAGCATCAGAACTGCGAAAATTTTGAGTTTCTCAAGCGTTTCTTACCTCCAAACTGCCATATCTCGCGAACCGATTGACCAATCCGCAAAATTTCTGTTGCATCTGAAAGTAGAAACTCGCCCGATTACAACGGTATGCGTACTTTTCCCCTAGGCCGTTCTAGTTACTCGTTTCGAGCATCAGAACTGCGAAAATTTTGTGTTTCTCAAGCGTTTCTTACCTCCAAACTACCATATCTCGCGAACGGTTCGACCAATCCGCAAAATTTCTGTTGCTTCTGAAAGTAGAAACTCGCCCGATTACAACGGTATGCGTACTTTTCCCCTAGGCCGTTCTAGTTACTCGTTTCGAGCATCAGAACTGCGAAAATTTTGAGTTTCTTAAGCGTTTCTTACCTCCAAACTGCCATATCTCGCGAACGGATTGACCAATCCGCAAAATTTCTGTTGCATCTGAAAGTAGAAACTCGCCCGATTACAATGGTATGCGTACTTTTCCCCTAGGCCGTTCTAGTTATTCGTTTCGAGCATCAGAACAGCGAAAATTTTGAGTTTCTCAAGCGTTTCTTACCTCTAAACTGCCATATCTCGAGAACGGATTGACCAATCCGCAAAATTTCTGTTGCATCTGAAAGTAGAAACTCGCCCGATTACAACGGTATGCGTACTTTTCCCCTATTCGGTCCTAGTTATTCGTTTCGAGCATCAGAACTGCGAAAATTTTGAGTTTCTCACGCGTTTCTTATTTCCAAACTGCCATATCTCGCGGACGGATTGACCAATCCGCAAAATTTCTGTTGCATCTGAAAGTAGAAACTCGCCCGATTACAACGGTATGCGTACTTCTCCCCTAGGCCGTTCTAGTTATTCGTTTCGAGCATCAGAACTGCGAAAATTTTGAGTTTCTCAAGCGTTTCTTACCTCCAAACTGCCATATCTCGCGAACCGATTGACCAATCCGCAAAATTTCTGTTGCATCTGAAAGTAGAAACTCGCCCGATTACAACGGTGTGCGTACTTTTCCCCTAGGCCGTTCTAGTTACTCGTTTCGAGCATCAGAACTGCGAAAATTTTGTGTTTCTCAAGCGTTTCTTACCTCCAAACTACCATATCTCGCGAACGGTTCGACCAATCCGCAAAATTTCTGTTGCTTCTGAAAGTAGAAACTCGCCCGATTACAACGGTATGCGTACTTTTCCCCTAGGCCGTTCTAGTTACTCGTTTCGAGCATCAGAACTGCGAAAATTTTGAGTTTCTTAAGCGTTTCTTATCTGCAAACTGGCATATCTCGCGAACGGATTGACCAATCCGCAAAATTTCTGTTGCATCTGAAAGTAGAAACTCGCCCGATTACACCGGTATGCGTACTTTTCCCCTAGGCCGTTCTAGTTACTCGTTTCGAGCATCAGAACTGCGAAAATTTTGAGTTTCTCAAGCGTTTCTTACCTCCAAACTACCATATCTCGCGAACGGTTCGACCAATCCGCAAAATTTCTGTTGCTTCTGAAAGTAGAAACTCGCACGATTACAACGGTATGCGTACTTCTCCCCTAGGCCGTTGTAGTCATTCCTTTCGAGCATCAGAACTGCGAAAATTTTGAGTTTCTCAAGCGTTTCTTATCTCCAAACTGCTATATCTCGCGAACGGATTGATCAATCCGCAAAATTTCTGTTGCATCTGAAAGTAGAAACTCGCCCGATTACAACGGTATGCGTACTTTTCCGCTAGGCCGTTTTAGTTATTCGTTTCGAGCATCAGAACTGCGAAAATTTTGAGTTTCTAAAGCGTTTCTTACCTCCAAACTGCCATATCTCGCGAACGGATTGATCAATCCGCAAAATTTCTGTTGCATCTGAAAGTAGAAACTCGCCCGATTACAACGGTATGCGAACTTTTCCCCTAATCGGTCCTAGTTATTCGTTTCGAGCATCAGAACTGCGAAAATTTTGAGTTTCTCACGCGTTTCTTATTTCCAAACTGCCATATCTCGCGGACGGATTGACCAATCCGCAAAATTTCTGTTGCATCTGAAAGTAGAAACTCGCCCGATTACAACGGTATGCGTACTTCTCCCCTAGGCCGTTCTAGTTATTCGTTTCGAGCATCTGAACTGCGAAAATTTTGAGTTTCTCAAGCGTTTCTTACCTCCAAACTGCCATATCTCGCGAACCGATTGACCAATCCGCAAAATTTCTGTTGCATCTGAAAGTAGAAACTCGCCCGATTACAACGGTGTGCGTACTTTTCCCCTAGGCCGTTCTAGTTACTCGTTTCGAGCATCAGAACTGCGAAAATTTTGTGTTTCTCAAGCGTTTCTTACCTCCAAACTACCATATCTCGCGAACGGTTCGACCAATCCGCAAAATTTCTGTTGCTTCTGAAAGTAGAAACTCGCCCGATTACAACGGTATGCGTACTTCTCCCCTAGGCCGTTGTAGTCATTCGTTTCGAGCATCAGAACTGCGAAAATTTTGAGTTTCTCAAGCGTTTCTTACCTCCAAACTGCCATATCTCGCGAACCGATTGACCAATCCGCAAAATTTCTGTTGCATCTGAAAGTAGAAACTCGCCCGATTACAACGGTGTGCGTACTTTTCCCCTAGGCCGTTCTAGTTACTCGTTTCGAGCATCAGAACTGCGAAAATTTTGTGTTTCTCAAGCGTTTCTTACCTCCAAACTACCATATCTCGCGAACGGTTCGACCAATCCGCAAAATTTCTGTTGCTTCTGAAAGTAGAAACTCGCCCGATTACAACGGTATGCGTACTTCTCCCCTAGGCCGTTGTAGTCATTCGTTTCGAGCATCAGAACTGCGAAAATTTTGAGTTTCTCAAGCGTTTCTTACCTCCAAACTGCCATATCTCGCGAACGGATAGACCAATCCGCAAAATTTCTGTTGCATCTGAAAGTAGAAACTCGCCCGATTACAACGGTATGCGTACTTTTCCCCTAGGCCGTTCTAGTTATTCGTTTCGAGCATCAGAACTGCGAAAATTTTGAGTTTCTCAAGCGTTTCTTACCTCCAAACTGCCATATCTCGCGAACGGATTGACCAATCCGCAAAATTTCTGTTGCATCTGAAAGTAGAAACTCGCCCGATTACAACGGTATGCGTACTTTTCCCCTAGGCCGTTCTAGTTACTCGTTTCGAGCATCAGAACTGCGAAAATTTTGAGTTTCTTAAGCGTTTCTTATCTGCAAACTGGCATATCTCGCGAACGGATTGACCAATCCGCAAAATTTCTGTTGCATCTGAAAGTAGAAACTCGCCCGATTACACCGGTATGCGTACTTTTCCCCTAGGCCGTTCTAGTTACTCGTTTCGAGCATCAGAACTGCGAAAATTTTGAGTTTCTCAAGCGTTTCTTACCTCCAAACTACCATATCTCGCGAACGGTTCGACCAATCCGCAAAATTTCTGTTGCTTCTGAAAGTAGAAACTCGCACGATTACAACGGTATGCGTACTTCTCCCCTAGGCCGTTGTAGTCATTCCTTTCGAGCATCAGAACTGCGAAAATTTTGAGTTTCTCAAGCGTTTCTTATCTCCAAACTGCTATATCTCGCGAACGGATTGATCAATCCGCAAAATTTCTGTAGCATCTGAAAGTAGAAACTCGCCCGATTACAACGGTATGCGTACTTTTCCGCTAGGCCGTTTTAGTTATTCGTTTCGAGCATCAGAACTGCGAAAATTTTGAGTTTCTAAAGCGTTTCTTACCTCCAAACTGCCATATCTCGCGAACGGATTGATCAATCCGCAAAATTTCTGTTGCATCTGAAAGTAGAAACTCGCCCGATTACAACGGTATGCGAACTTTTCCCCTAATCGGTCCTAGTTATTGGTTTCGAGCATCAGAACTGCGAAAATTTTGAGTTTCTCACGCGTTTCTTATTTCCAAACTGCCATATCTCGCGGACGGATTGACCAATCCGCAAAATTTCTGTTGCATCTGAAAGTAGAAACTCGCCCGATTACAACGGTATGCGTACTTCTCCCCTAGGCCGTTCTAGTTATTCGTTTCGAGCATCAGAACTGCGAAAATTTTGAGTTTCTCAAGCGTTTCTTACCTCCAAACTGCCATATCTCGCGAACCGATTGACCAATCCGCAAAATTTCTGTTGCATCTGAAAGTAGAAACTCGCCCGATTACAACAGTGTGCGTACTTTTCCCCTAGGCCGTTCTAGTTACTCGTTTCGAGCATCAGAACTGCGAAAATTTTGTGTTTCTCAAGCGTTTCTTACCTCCAAACTACCATATCTCGCGAACGGTTCGACCAATCCGCAAAATTTCTGTTGCTTCTGAAAGTAGAAACTCGCCCGATTACAACGGTATGCGTACTTCTCCCCTAGGCCGTTGTAGTCATTCGTTTCGAGCATCAGAACTGCGAAAATTTTGAGTTTCTCAAGCGTTTCTTACCTCCAAACTGCCATATCTCGCGAACGGATAGACCAATCCGCAAAATTTCTGTTGCATCTGAAAGTAGAATCTCGCCCGATTACAACGGTATGCGTACTTTTCCCCTAGGCCGTTCTAGTTATTCGTTTCGAGCATCAGAACTGCGAAAATTTTGAGTTTCTCAAGCGTTTCTTACCTCCAAACTGCCATATCTCGCGAACGGATTGACCAATCCGCAAAATTTCTGTTGCGTCTGAAAGTAGAAACACGCCCGATTACAACGGTATGCGTACTTTTCCCCTAGGCCGTTCTAGTTACTCGTTTCGAGCATCAGAACTGCGAAAATTTTGAGTTTCTTAAGCGTTTCTTATCTGCAAACTGGCATATCTCGCGAACGGATTGACCAATCCGCAAAATTTCTGTTGCATCTGAAAGTAGAAACTCGCCCGATTACACCGGTATGCGTACTTTTCCCCTAGGCCGTTCTAGTTACTCGTTTCGAGCATCAGAACTGCGAAAATTTTGAGTTTCTAAAGCGTTTCTTACCTCCAAACTGCCATATCTCGCGAACGGATTGATCAATCCGCAAAATTTCTGTTGCATCTGAAAGTAGAAACTCGCCCGATTACAACGGTATGCGCACTTTTCCCCTAGGCGTTTCTAGTTATTCGTTTCGAGCATCAGAACTGCGAAAATTTTGAGTTTCTCAAGCGTTTCTTACCTCCAAACTGCCATATCTCGCGAACGGATTGACCAATCCACAAAATTTCTGTTGCATCTGAAAGTAGAAACTCGCCCGATTACAACGGTAGGTGTAGTTTTCCCCTAGGCCGTTCTAGTTATTCGTTTCGAGCATCAGAACTGCGAAAATTTTGAGTTTCTCAAGCGTTTCTTACCTCCAAACTGCCATATCTCGCGAACGGATAGAACAATCCGCAAAATTTCTGTTGCATCTGAAAGTAGAAACTCGCCCGATTACAACGGTATGCGTACTTTTCCCCTAGGCCGTTCTAGTTATTCGTTTCGAGCATCAGAACTGCGAAAATTTTGAGTTTCTCAAGCGTTTCTTACCTCCAAACTGCCATATCTCGCGAACGGATTGACCAATCCGCAAAATTTCTGTTGCATCTGAAAGTAGAAACTCGCCCGATTACAACGGTATGCGTACTTTTCCCCTAGGCCGTTCTAGTTATTCGTTTCGAGCATCAGAACTGCGAAAATTTTGAGTTTCTCAAGCGTTTCTTACTTCCAAACTGCCATATCTCGCGAACGGATTGACCAATCCGCAAAATTTCTGTTGCTTCTGAAAGTAGAAACTCGCCCGATTACAACGGTATGCGTACTTCTCCCCTAGGCCGTTGTAGTCATTCGTTTCGAGCATCAGAACTGCGAAAATTTTGAGTTTCTCAAGCGTTTCTTACCTCCAAACTGCCATATCTCGCGAACGGATAGACCAATCCGCAAAATTTCTGTTGCATCTGAAAGTAGAAACTCGCCCGATTACAACGGTATGCGTACTTTTCCCCTAGGCCGTTCTAGTTATTCGTTTCGAGCATCAGAACTGCGAAAATTTTGAGTTTCTCAAGCGTTTCTTACCTCCAAACTGCCATATCTCGCGAACGGATTGACCAATCCGCAAAATTTCTGTTGCATCTGAAAGTAGAAACTCGCCCGATTACAACGGTATGCGTACTTTTCCCCTAGGCCGTTCTAGTTACTCGTTTCGAGCATCAGAACTGCGAAAATTTTGAGTTTCTTAAGCGTTTCTTATCTCCAAACTGGCATATCTCGCGAACGGATTGACCAATCCGCAAAATTTCTGTTGCATCTGAAAGTAGAAACTCGCCCGATTACACCGGTATGCGTACTTTTCCCCTAGGCCGTTCTAGTTACTCGTTTCGAGCATCAGAACTGCGAAAATTTTGAGTTTCTCAAGCGTTTCTTACCTCCAAACTACCATATCTCGCGAACGGTTCGACCAATCCGCAAAATTTCAGTTGCTTCTGAAAGTAGAAACTCGCCCGATTACAACGGTATGCGTACTTCTCCCCTAGGCCGTTGTAGTCATTCGTTTCGAGCATCAGAACTGCGAAAATTTTGAGTTTCTCAAGCGTTTCTTATCTCCAAACTGCTATATCTCGCGAACGGATTGATCAATCCGCAAAATTTCTGTTGCATCTGAAAGTAGAAACTCGCCCGATTACAACGGTATGCGTACTTTTCCGCTAGGCCGTTTTAGTTATTCGTTTCGAGCATCAGAACTGCGAAAATTTTGAGTTTCTAAAGCGTTTCTTACCTCCAAACTGCCATATCTCGCGAACGGATTGACCAATCCGCAAAATTTCTGTTGCATCTGAAAGTAGAAACTCGCCCGATTACAACGGTATGCGTACTTTTCCCCTAGGCCGTTCTAGTTACTCGTTTCGAGCATCAGAACTGCGAAAATTTTGCGTTTCTCAAGCGTTTCTTATCTACAAACTGCCATATCTCGCGAACGGATTGATCAATCCGCAAAATTTCTGTTGCATCAGAAAGTAGAAACTCGCCCGATTACAACGGTATGCGCACTTTTCCCCTAGGCCGTTCTAGTTATTCGTTTCGAGCATCAGAACTGCGAAAATTTTGAGTTTCTCAAGCGTTTCTTACCTCCAAACTGCCATATCTCGCGAACGGATTGATCAATCCGCAAAATTTCTATTGCATCTGAAAGTAGAAACTCGCCCGATTACAACGGTATGCGCACTTTTCCCCTAGGCGGTTCTAGTTATTCGTTTCGAGCATCAGAACTGCGAAAATTTTGAGTTTCTCAAGCGTTTCTTACTTCCAAACTGCCATATCTCGCGAACGGATTGACCAATCCGCAAAATTTCTGTTGCATCTGAAAGTAGAAACTCGCCCGATTACAACGGTAGGTGTAGTTTTCCCCTAGGCCGTTCTAGTTATTCGTATCGAGCATCAGAACTGCGAAAATTTTGAGTTTCTCAAGCGTTTCTTACCTCCAAACTGCCATATCTCGCGAACGGATAGACCAATCCGCAAAATTTCTATTGCATCTGAATGTAGAAACTCGCCCGATTACAGCGGTATGTGTAGTTTTCCCCTAGGCCGTTCCAGTTATTCGTTTCGAGCATCAGAACTGCGAAAATTTTGAGTTTCTCAAGCGTTTCTTACATCCAAACTGCCATATCTCGCGAACGGATTGACCAATCCTCAAAATTTCTGTTGCATCTGAAAGCAGAAACTCGCCCGATTACAACGGTATGCGTACTTTTCCCCTATGCCGTTCTAGTTACTCGTTTCGGGTATCAGAACTGCGAAAATTTTGAGTTTCTCAAGCGTTTCTTATTTCCAAACTGCCATATCTCGCGAACGGATTGACCAATCCGCAAAATTTCTGTTGCATCTGAAAGTAGAAACTCGCCCAATTACAACGGTATGCCTACTTTTCCCCTAGGCCGTTCTAGTTATTCGTTTCGAGCATCAGAACTGCGAAAATTTTGAGTTTCTTAAGCGTTTCTTATCTGCAAACTGGCATATCTCGCGAACGGATTGACCAATCCGGAAAATTTCTGTTGCATCTGAAAGTAGAAACTCGCCCGATTACACCGGTATGCGTACTTTTCCCCTAGGCCGTTCTAGTTACTCGTTTCGAGCATCAGAACTGCGAAAATTTTGAGTTTCTCAAGCGTTTCTTACCTCCAAACTACCATATCTCGCGAACGGTTCGACCAATCCGCAAAATTTCTGTTGCTTCTGAAAGTAGAAACTCGCACGATTACAACGGTATGCGTACTTCTCCCCTAGGCCGTTGTAGTCATTCCTTTCGAGCATCAGAACTGCGAAAATTTTGAGTTTCTCAAGCGTTTCTTATCTCCAAACTGCTATATCTCGCGAACGGATTGATCAATCCGCAAAATTTCTGTTGCATCTGAAAGTAGAAACTCGCCCGATTACAACGGTATGCGTACTTTTCCGCTAGGCCGTTTTAGTTATTCGTTTCGAGCACCAGAACTGCGAAAATTTTGAGTTTCTAAAGCGTTTCTTACCTCCAAACTGCCATATCTCGCGAACGGATTGATCAATCCGCAAAATTTCTGTTGCATCTGAAAGTAGAAACTCGCCCGATTACAACGGTATGCGAACTTTTCCCCTAATCGGTCCTAGTTATTCGTTTCGAGCATCAGAACTGCGAAAATTTTGAGTTTCTCACGCGTTTCTTATTTCCAAACTGCCATATCTCGCGGACGGATTGACCAATCCGCAAAATTTCTGTTGCATCTGAAAGTAGAAACTCGCCCGATTACAACGGTATGCGTACTTCTCCCCTAGGCCGTTCTAGTTATTCGTTTCGAGCATCAGAACTGCGAAAATTTTGAGTTTCTCAAGCGTTTCTTACCTCCAAACTGCCATATCTCGCGAACCGATTGACCAATCCGCAAAATTTCTGTTGCATCTGAAAGTAGAAACTCGCCCGATTACAACGGTATGCGCACTTTTCCCCTAGGCGTTTCTAGTTATTCGTTTCGAGCATCAGAACTGCGAAAATTTTGAGTTTCAGTAGCGTTTCTTACCTCCAAACTGCCATATCTCGCGAACGGATTGACCAATCCGCAAAATTTCTGTTGCATCTGAAAGTAGAAACTCGCCCGATTACAACGGTAGGTGTAGTTTTCCCCTAGGCCGTTCTAGTTATTCGTATCGAGCATCAGAACTGCGAAAATTTTGAGTTTCTCAAGCGTTTCTTACCTCCAAACTGCCATATCTCGCGAACGGATAGAACAATCCGCAAAATTTCTGTTGCATCTGAAAGTAGAAACTCGCCCGATTACAACGGTATGCGTACTTTTCCCCTAGGCCGTTCTAGTTATTCGTTTCGAGCATCAGAACTGCGAAAATTTTGAGTTTCTCAAGCGTTTCTTACCTCCAAACTGCCATATCTCGCGAACGGATTGACCAATCCGCAAAATTTCTGTTGCATCTGAAAGTAGAAACTCGCCCGATTACAACGGTATGCGTACTTTTCCCCTAGGCCGTTCTAGTTACTCGTTTCGAGCATCAGAACTGCGAAAATTTTGAGTTTCTTAAGCGTTTCTTATCTCCAAACTGGCATATCTCGCGAACGGATTGACCAATCCGCAAAATTTCTGTTGCATCTGAAAGTAGAAACTCGCCCGATTACACCGGTATGCGTACTTTTCCCCTAGGCCGTTCTAGTTACTCGTTTCGAGCATCAGAACTGCGAAAATTTTGAGTTTCTCAAGCGTTTCTTACCTCCAAACTACCATATCTCGCGAACGGTTCGACCAATCCGCAAAATTTCAGTTGCTTCTGAAAGTAGAAACTCGCCCGATTACAACGGTATGCGTACTTCTCCCCTAGGCCGTTGTAGTCATTCGTTTCGAGCATCAGAACTGCGAAAATTTTGAGTTTCTCAAGCGTTTCTTATCTCCAAACTGCTATATCTCGCGAACGGATTGATCAATCCGCAAAATTTCTGTTGCATCTGAAAGTAGAAACTCGCCCGATTACAACGGTATGCGTACTTTTCCGCTAGGCCGTTTTAGTTATTCGTTTCGAGCATCAGAACTGCGAAAATTTTGAGTTTCTAAAGCGTTTCTTACCTCCAAACTGCCATATCTCGCGAACGGATTGACCAATCCGCAAAATTTCTGTTGCATCTGAAAGTAGAAACTCGCCCGATTACAACGGTATGCGTACTTTTCCCCTAGGCCGTTCTAGTTATTCGTTTCGAGCATCAGAACTGCGAAAATTTTGAGTTTCTCAAGCGTTTCTTACCTCCAAACTGCCATATCTCGCGAACGGATTGATCAATCCGCAAAATTTCTATTGCATCTGAAAGTAGAAACTCGCCCGATTACAACGGTATGCGCACTTTTCCCCTAGGCGGTTCTAGTTATTCGTTTCGAGCATCAGAACTGCGAAAATTTTGAGTTTCTCAAGCGTTTCTTACTTCCAAACTGCCATATCTCGCGAACGGATTGACCAATCCGCAAAATTTCTGTTGCATCTGAAAGTAGAAACTCGCCCGATTACAACGGTAGGTGTAGTTTTCCCCTAGGCCGTTCTAGTTATTCGTATCGAGCATCAGAACTGCGAAAATTTTGAGTTTCTCAAGCGTTTCTTACCTCCAAACTGCCATATCTCGCGAACGGATAGACCAATCCGCAAAATTTCTATTGCATCTGAATGTAGAAACTCGCCCGATTACAGCGGTATGTGTAGTTTTCCCCTAGGCCGTTCCAGTTATTCGTTTCGAGCATCAGAACTGCGAAAATTTTGAGTTTCTCAAGCGTTTCTTACATCCAAACTGCCATATCTCGCGAACGGATTGACCAATCCTCAAAATTTCTGTTGCATCTGAAAGCAGAAACTCGCCCGATTACAACGGTATGCGTACTTTTCCCCTATGCCGTTCTAGTTACTCGTTTCGGGTATCAGAACTGCGAAAATTTTGAGTTTCTCAAGCGTTTCTTATTTCCAAACTGCCATATCTCGCGAACGGATTGACCAATCCGCAAAATTTCTGTTGCATCTGAAAGTAGAAACTCGCCCAATTACAACGGTATGCCTACTTTTCCCCTAGGCCGTTCTAGTTATTCGTTTCGAGCATCAGAACTGCGAAAATTTTGAGTTTCTCAAGCGTTTCTTACCTCCAAACTGCCATATCTCGCGAACAGATTGACCAAACCGCAAAATTTCTTTGCATCTGAAAGTAGAAACTCGCCCGATTACAACGGTATGCGTACTTTTCCCCTAGGCCGTTCTAGATATTCGTTTCGAGCATCAGAACTGCGAAAATTTTGAGTTTCTCAAGCGTTTCTTACCTCCAAACTACCATATCTCGCGAACGGATTCACCAATCCGCAAAATTTCTGTTGCTTCTGAAAGTAGAAACTCGCCCGATTACAACGGCAAGCGTACTTCTCCCCTAGGCCGTTGTAGTCATTCGTTTCGAGCATCAGAACTGCGAAAATTTTGAGTTTCTCAAGCGTTTCTTATTTCCAAACTGCCATATCTCGCAAACGGATTCACCAATCCGCAAAATTTCTGTTGCTTCTGAAAGTAGAAACTCGCCCGATTACAACGGTATGCGCACTTTTCCCCTAGGCCGTTCTAGTTATTCGTGTCGAGCATCAGAACTGCGAAAATTTTGAGTTTCTCAAGCGTTTCTTACCTCCAAACTACCATATCTCGCGAACGGATTCACCAATCCGCAAAATTTCTGTTGCTTCTGAAAGTAGAAACTCGCCCGATTACAACGGTAGGTGTAGTTTTCCCCTAGGCCGTTCTAGTTATTCGTATCGAGCATCAGAACTGCGAAAATTTTGAGTTTCTCAAGCGTTTCTTACCTCCAAACTGCCATATCTCGCGAACGGATTGATCAATCCGCAAAATTTCTATTGCATCTGAAAGTAGAAACTCGCCCGATTACAACGGTATGCGCACTTTTCCCCTAGGCGGTTCTAGTTATTCGTTTCGAGCATCAGAACTGCGAAAATTTTGAGTTTCTCAAGCGTTTCTTACTTCCAAACTGCCATATCTCGCGAAAGGATTGACCAATCCGCAAAATTTCTGTTGCATCTGAATGTAGAAACTCGCCCGATTACAGCGGTATGTGTAGTTTTCCCCTAGGCCGTTCCAGTTATTCGTTTCGAACATCAGAACTGCGAAAATTTTGCGTTTCTCAAGCGTTTCTTACCTCCAAACTGCCATATCTCGCGAACGGATAGACCAATCCGCAAAATTTCTATTGCATCTGAATGTAGAAACTCGCCCGATTACAGCGGTATGTGTAGTTTTCCCCTAGGCCGTTCCAGTTATTCGTTTCGAACATCAGAACTGCGAAAATTTTGCGTTTCTCAAGCGTTTCTTATTTCCAAACTGCCATATCTCGCGAACGGATAGACCAATCCGCAAAATTTCTATTGCATCTGAAAGTAGAAACTCGCCCGATTACAACGGTATGCGCACTTTTCCCCTAGGCGGTTCTAGTTATTCGTTTCGAGCATCAGAACTGCGAAAATTTTGAGTTTCTCAAGCGTTTCTTACTTCCAAACTGCCATATCTCGCGAACGGATTGACCAATCCGCAAAATTTCTGTTGCATCTGATAGTAGAAACTCGCCCGATTACAACGGTAGGTGTAGTTTTCCCCTAGGCCGTTCTAGTTATTCGTATCGAGCATCAGAACTGCGAAAATTTTGAGTTTCTCAAGCGTTTCTTACCTCCAAACTGCCATATCTCGCGAACGGATAGACCAATCCGCAAAATTTCTATTGCATCTGAATGTAGAAACTCGCCCGATTACAGCGGTATGTGTAGTTTTCCCCTAGGCCGTTCCAGTTATTCGTTTCGAGCATCAGAACTGCGAAAATTTTGAGTTTCTCAAGCGTTTCTTACATCCAAACTGCCATATCTCGCGAACGGATTGACCAATCCTCAAAATTTCTGTTGCATCTGAAAGCAGAAACTCGCCCGATTACAACGGTATGCGTACTTTTCCCCTATGCCGTTCCAGTTACTCGTTTCGGGTATCAGAACTGCGAAAATTTTGAGTTTCTCAAGCGTTTCTTATTTCCAAACTGCCATATCTCGCGAACGGATTGACCAATCCGCAAAATTTCTGTTGCATCTGAAAGTAGAAACTCGCCCGATTACAACGGTATGCCTACTTTTCCCCCAGGCCGTTCTAGTTATTCGTTTCGAGCATCAGAACTGCGAAAATTTTGAGTTTCTCAAGCGTTTCTTACCTCCAAACTACCATATCTCGCGAACGGATTCACCAATCCGCAAAATTTCTGTTGCTTCTGAAAGTAGAAACTCGCCCGATTACAACGGTATGCGCACTTTTCCCCTAGGCCGTTCTAGTTATTCGTGTCGAGCATCAGAACTGCGAAAATTTTGAGTTTCTCAAGCGTTTCTTACCTCCAAACTACCATATCTCGCGAACGGATTCACCAATCCGCAAAATTTCTGTTGCATCTGAAAGTAGAAACTCGCCCGATTACAACGGTAGGTGTAGTTTTCCCCTAGGCCGTTCTAGTTATTCGTATCGAGCATCAGAACTGCGAAAATTTTGAGTTTCTCAAGCGTTTCTTACCTCCAAACTGCCATATCTCGCGAACGGATAGACCAATCCGCAAAATTTCTATTGCATCTGAATGTAGAAACTCGCCCGATTACAGCGGTATGTGTAGTTTTCCCCTAGGCCGTTCCAGTTATTCGTTTCGAACATCAGAACTGCGAAAATTTTGCGTTTCTCAAGCGTTTCTTATTTCCAAACTGCCATATCTCGCGAACGGATAGACCAATCCGCAAAATTTCTATTGCATCTGAAAGTAGAAACTCGCCCGATTACAACGGTATGCGCACTTTTCCCCTAGGCGGTTCTAGTTATTCGTTTCGAGCATCAGAACTGCGAAAATTTTGAGTTTCTCAAGCGTTTCTTACTTCCAAACTGCCATATCTCGCGAACGGATTGACCAATCCGCAAAATTTCTGTTGCATCTGATAGTAGAAACTCGCCCGATTACAACGGTAGGTGTAGTTTTCCCCTAGGCCGTTCTAGTTATTCGTATCGAGCATCAGAACTGCGAAAATTTTGAGTTTCTCAAGCGTTTCTTACCTCCAAACTGCCATATCTCGCGAACGGATAGACCAATCCGCAAAATTTCTATTGCATCTGAATGTAGAAACTCGCCCGATTACAGCGGTATGTGTAGTTTTCCCCTAGGCCGTTCCAGTTATTCGTTTCGAGCATCAGAACTGCGAAAATTTTGAGTTTCTCAAGCGTTTCTTACATCCAAACTGCCATATCTCGCGAACGGATTGACCAATCCTCAAAATTTCTGTTGCATCTGAAAGCAGAAACTCGCCCGATTACAACGGTATGCGTACTTTTCCCCTATGCCGTTCTAGTTACTCGTTTCGGGTATCAGAACTGCGAAAATTTTGAGTTTCTCAAGCGTTTCTTATTTCCAAACTGCCATATCTCGCGAACGGATTGACCAATCCGCAAAATTTCTGTTGCATCTGAAAGTAGAAACTCGCCCGATTACAACGGTATGCGTACTTTTCCCCTAGGCCGTTCTAGTTATTCGTTTCGAGCATCAGAACTGCGAAAATTTTGAGTTTCTCAAGCGTTTCTTACCTCCAAACTACCATATCTCGCGAACGGATTGACCAATCCGCAAAATTTCTGTTGCATCTGAAAGTAGAAACTCGCCCGATTACAACGGTATTCGCACATTTCCGCTAGGCGGTTCTTGTTATTCGTTTCGAGCATCAGAACTGCGAAAATTTTGAGTTTCTCAAGCATTTCTAACCTCCAAACTACCATATCTCGCGAGCGGATTGACCAATCCGCAAAATTTCTGTTGCATCTGAAAGTAGAAACTCGCCCGATTACAACGGTAGGTGTAGTTTTCCCCTAGGCCGTTCTAGTTATTCGTGTCGAGCATCAGAACTGCGAAAATTTTGAGTTTCTCAAGCGTTTCTTACATCCAAACTGCCATATCTCGCGAACGGATTGACCAATCCGCAAAATTTCTGTTGCATCTGAAAGTAGAAACTCGCCCGATTACAACGGTATGCGTACTTTTCCCCTAGGCCGTTCTAGTTATTCGTGTCGAGCATCAGAACTGCGAAAATTTTGAGTTTCTCAAGCGTTTCTTACCTCCAAACTACCATATCTCGCGAACGGATTGATCAATCCGCAAAATTTCTGTTGCATCTGAAAGTAGAAACTCGCCCGATTACAACGGTATGCGCACTTTTCCCCTAGGCCGTTCTAGTTATTCGTTTCGAGCATCAGAACTGCGAAAATTTTGAGTTTCTCAAGCGTTTCTTACCTCCAAACTGCCATATCTCGCGAACGGATTGACCAATCCGCAAAATTTCTGTTGCATCTGAAAGTAGAAACTCGCCCGATTACAACGGTAGGTGTAGTTTTCCCCTAGGCCGTTCTAGTTATTCGTATCGAGCATCAGAACTGCGAAAATTTTGAGTTTCTCAAGCGTTTCTTACCTCCAAACTGCCATATCTCGCGAACGGATAGACCAATCCGCAAAATTTCTATTGCATCTGAATGTAGAAACTCGCCCGATTACAGCGGTATGTGTAGTTTTCCCCTAGGCCGTTCCAGTTATTCGTTTCGAGCATCAGAACTGCGAAAATTTTGAGTTTCTCAAGCGTTTCTTACATCCAAACTGCCATATCTCGCGAACGGATTGACCAATCCTCAAAATTTCTGTTGCATCTGAAAGCAGAAACTCGCCCGATTACAACGGTATGCGTACTTTTCCCCTATGCCGTTCTAGTTACTCGTTTCGGGTATCAGAACTGCGAAAATTTTGAGTTTCTCAAGCGTTTCTTATTTCCAAACTGCCATATCTCGCGAACGGATTGACCAATCCGCAAAATTTCTGTTGCATCTGAAAGTAGAAACACGCCCGATTACAACGGTATGCCTACTTTTCCCCTAGGCCGTTCTAGTTATTCGTTTCGAGCATCAGAACTGCGAAAATTTTTAGTTTCTCAAGCGTTTCTTACCTCCAAACTGCCATATCTCGCGAACGGATTGACCAATCCGCAAAATTTCTTTGCATCTGAAAGTAGAAACTCGCCCGATTACAACGGTATGCGTACTTTTCCCCTAGGCCGTTCTAGTTATTCGTTTCGAGCATCAGAACTGCGAAAATTTTGAGTTTCTCAAGCGTTTCTTACCTCCAAACTACCATATCTCGCTAACGGATTCACCAATCCGCAAAATTTCTGTTGCTTCTGAAAGTAGAAACTCGCCCGATTACAACGGTATGCGTACTTTTCCCCTAGGCCGTTCTAGTTATTCGTATCGAGCATCAGAACTGCGAAAATTTTGAGTTTCTCAAGCGTTTCTTACCTCCAAACTGCCATATCTCGCGAACGGATAGACCAATCCGCAAAATTTCTATTGCATCTGAATGTAGAAACTCGCCCGATTACAGCGGTATGTGTAGTTTTCCCCTAGGCCGTTCCAGTTATTCGTTTCGAGCATCAGAACTGGGAAAATTTTGAGTTTCTCAAGCGTTTCTTACTTCCAACCTGCCATATCTCGCGAACGGATTGACCAATCCTCAAAATTTCTGTTGCATCTGAAAGCAGAAACTCGCCCGATTACAACGGTATGCGTACTTTTCCCCTATGCCGTTCTAGTTACTCGTTTCGGGTATCAGAACTGCGAAAATTTTGAGTTTCTCAAGCGTTTCTTATTTGCAAACTGTCATATCTCGCGAACGGATTGACCAATCCGCAAAATTTCTGTTGCATCTGAAAGTAGAAACTCGCCCGATTACAACGGTATGCCTACTTTTCCCCTAGGCCGTTCTAGTTATTCGTTTCGAGCGTCAGAACAGCGAAAATTTTGAGTTTCTCAAGCGTTTCTTACCTCCAAACTGCCATATCTCGCGAACGGATTGACCAATCCGCAAAATTTCTGTTGCATCTGAAAGTAGAAACTCGCCCGATTACAACGGTATGCGCACTTTTCCCCTAGGCGGTTCTAGTTATTCGTTTCGAGCATCAGAACTGCGAAAATTTTGAGTTTCTCAAGCGTTTCTTACCTCCAAACTGCCATATCTCGCGAACGGATTGACCAATCCGCAAAATTTCTGTTGCTTCTGAAAGTAGAAACTCGCCCGATTACAACGGTATGCGTACTTCTCCCCTAGGCCGTTGCAGTCATTCGTTTCGAGCATCAGAACTGCGAAAATTTTGAGTTTCTCAAGCGTTTCTTATCTCCAAACTGCCATATCTCGCGAACGGATTGATCAATCCGCAAAATTTCTGTTGCATCTGAAAGTAGAAACTCGCCCGATTACAACGGTATGCGCACTTTTCCCCTAAGCCGTTCTAGTTATTCGTTTCGAGCATCAGAACTGCGAAAATTTTGAGTTTCTCAAGCGTTTCTTACTTCCAAACTGCCATATCTCGCGAATGGATTGACCAATCCTCAAAATTTCTGTTGCTTCTGAAAGTAGAAACTCGCCCGATTACAACGGTATGCGTACTTCTCCCCTAGGCCGTTGCAGTCATTCGTTTCGAGCATCAGAACTGCGAAAATTTTGAGTTTCTCAAGCGTTTCTTATCTCCAAACTGCCATATCTCGCGAACGGATTGATCAATCCGCAAAATTTCTGTTGCATCTGAAAGTAGAAACTCGCCCGATTACAACGGTATGCGCACTTTTCCCCTAGGCCGTTCTAGTTATTCGTTTCGAGCATCAGAACTGCGAAAATTTTGAGTTTCTCAAGCGTTTCTTATCTCCAAACTGCCATATCTCGCGAACAGATTGAGCAATCCGCAAAATTTCTGTTGCATCTGAAAGTAGAAACTCGCCCGATTACAACGGTATGCGCACTTTTCCCCTAGGCGGTTCTAGTTATTCGTTTCGAGCATCAGAACTGCGAAAATTTTGAGTTTCTCAAGCGTTTCTTACCTTCAAACTGCCATATCTCGCGAACGGATTGACCAATCCGCAAAATTTCTGTTGCATCTGAAAGTAGAAACTCGCCCGATTACAACGGTAGGTGTAGTTTTCCCCTAGGCCGTTCTAGTTATTCGTTTCGAGCATCAGAACTGCGAAAATTTTGAGTTTCTCAAGCGTTTCTTACCTCCAAACTGCCATATCTCGCGAACGGATTGACCAATCCGCAAAATTTCTGTTGCATCTGAAAGTAGAAACTCGCCCGATTACAACGGTAGGTGTAGTTTTCCCCTAGGCCGTTCTAGTTATTCGTTTCGAGCATCAGAACTGCGAAAATTTTGAGTTTCTCAAGCGTTTCTTACCTCCAAACTGCCATATCTCGCGAACGGATTGACCAATCCGCAAAATTTCTGTTGCTTCTGAAAGTAGAAACTCGCCCGATTACAACGGTATGCGTACTTCTCCCCTAGGCCGTTGCAGTCATTCGTTTCGAGCATCAGAACTGCGAAAATTTTGAGTTTCTCAAGCGTTTCTTATCTCCAAACTGCCATATCTCGCGAACGGATTGATCAATCCGCAAAATTTCTGTTGCATCTGAAAGTAGAAACTCGCCCGATTACAACGGTATGCGCACTTTTCCCCTAGGCCGTTCTAGTTATTCGTTTCGAGCATCAGAACTGCGAAAATTTTGAGTTTCTCAAGCGTTTCTTACTTCCAAACTGCCATATCTCGCCAATGGATTGACCAATCCGCAAAATTTCTGTTGCTTCTGAAAGTAGAAACTCGCCCGATTACAACGGTATGCGTAATTTTCCCCTAGGCCGTTCTAGTTATTCGTTTCGAGCATCAGAACTGCGAAAATTTTGAGTTTCTCAAGCGTTTCTTACCTCCAAACTGCTATATCTCGCGAACGGATTGACCAATCCGCAAAATTTCTGTTGCATCTGAAAGTAGAAACTCGCCCGATTACAACGGTAGGCGTAGTTTTCCCCTAGGCCGTTCTAGTTATTCGTTTCGAGCATCAGAACTGCGAAAATTTTGAGTTTCTCAAGCGTTTCTTACCTCCAAACTGCCATATCTCGCGAACGGATTGACCAATCCGCAAAATTTCTGTTGCATCTGAAAGTAGAAACTCGCCCGATTACAACGGTATGCGTACTTCTCCCCTAGGCCGTTGTAGTCATTCGTTTCGAGCATCAGAACTGCGAAAATTTTGAGTTTCTCAAGCGTTTCTTATCTCCAAACTGCCATTACTCGCGAACGGATTGATCAATCCGCAAAATTTCTGTTGCATCTGAAAGTAGAAACTCGCCCGATTACAACGGTATGCGCACTTTTCCCCTAGGCCGTTCTAGTTATTCGTTTCGAGCATCAGAACTGCGAAAATTTTGAGTTTCTCAAGCGTTTCTTACATCAAAACTGCCATATCTCGCGAACGGATAGACCAATCCGCAAAATTTCTGTTGCATCTGAAAGTAGAAACTCGCCCGATTACAACGGTATGCGTACTTTTCCCCTAGGCCGTTCTGGTTATTCGTTTCGAGCATCAGAACTGCGAAAATTTTGAGTTTCTCAAGCGTTTCTTACCTCCAAACTGCCATATCTCGCGAACGGATTGACCAATCCGCAAAATTTCTGTTGCATCTGAAAGTAGAAACTCGCCCGATTACAACGGTAGGTGTAGTTTTCCCCTACGCCGTTCTAGTTATTCGTTTCGAGCATCAGAACTGCGAAAATTTTGAGTTTCTCAAGCGTTTCTTACCTCCAAACTGCCATATCTCGCGAACGGATTGACCAATCCGCAAAATTTCTGTTGCATCTGAAAGTAGAAACTCGCCCGATTACAACGGTATGCGTACTTTTCCCCTATGCCGTTCTAGTTACTCGTTTCGGGTATCAGAACTGCGAAAATTTTGAGTTTCTCAAGCGTTTCTTATTTCCAAACTGCCATATCTCGCGAACGGATTGACCAATCCGCAAAATTTCTGTTGCATCTGAAAGTAGAAACTCGCCCGATTACAACGGTATGCCTACTTTTCCCCTAGGCCGTTCTAGTTATTCGTTTCGAGCATCAGAACTGCGAAAATTTTTAGTTTCTCAAGCGTTTCTTACCTCCAAACTGCCATATCTCGCGAACGGATTGACCAATCCGCAAAATTTCTTTGCATCTGAAAGTAGAAACTCGCCCGATTACAACGGTATGCGTACTTTTCCCCTAGGCCGTTCTAGTTATTCGTTTCGAGCATCAGAACTGCGAAAATTTTGAGTTTCTCAAGCGTTTCTTACCTCCAAACTACCATATCTCGCGAACGGATTCACCAATCCGCAAAATTTCTGTTGCTTCTGAAAGTAGAAACTCGCCCGATTACAACGGTATGCGTACTTTTCCCCTAGGCCGTTCTAGTTATTCGTATCGAGCATCAGAACTGCGAAAATTTTGAGTTTCTCAAGCGTTTCTTACCTCCAAACTGCCATATCTCGCGAACGGATAGACCAATCCGCAAAATTTCTATTGCATCTGAATGTAGAAACTCGCCCGATTACAGCGGTATGTGTAGTTTTCCCCTAGGCCGTTCCAGTTATTCGTTTCGAGCATCAGAACTGGGAAAATTTTGAGTTTCTCAAACGTTTCTTACTTCCAACCTGCCATATCTCGCGAACGGATTGACCAATCCTCAAAATTTCTGTTGCATCTGAAAGCAGAAACTCGCCCGATTACAACGGTATGCGTACTTTTCCCCTATGCCGTTCTAGTTACTCGTTTCGGGTATCAGAACTGCGAAAATTTTGAGTTTCTCAAGCGTTTCTTATTTGCAAACTGCCATATCTCGCGAACGGATTGACCAATCCGCAAAATTTCTGTTGCATCTGAAAGTAGAAACTCGCCCGATTACAACGGTATGCCTACTTTTCCCCTAGGCCGTTCTAGTTATTCGTTTCGAGCGTCAGAACTGCGAAAATTTTGAGTTTCTCAAGCGTTTCTTACCTCCAAACTGCCATATCTCGCGAACGGATTGACCAATCCGCAAAATTTCTGTTGCATCTGAAAGTAGAAACTCGCCCGATTACAACGGTATGCGCACTTTTCCCCTAGGCGGTTCTAGTTATTCGTTTCGAGCATCAGAACTGCGAAAATTTTGAGTTTCTCAAGCGTTTCTTACCTCCAAACTGCCATATCTCGCGAACGGATTGACCAATCCGCAAAATTTCTGTTGCTTCTGAAAGTAGAAACTCGCCCGATTACAACGGTATGCGTACTTCTCCCCTAGGCCGTTGCAGTCATTCGTTTCGAGCATCAGAACTGCGAAAATTTTGAGTTTCTCAAGCGTTTCTTATCTCCAAACTGCCATATCTCGCGAACGGATTGATCAATCCGCAAAATTTCTGTTGCATCTGAAAGTAGAAACTCGCCCGATTACAACGGTATGCGCACTTTTCCCCTAGGCCGTTCTAGTTATTCGTTTCGAGCATCAGAACTGCGAAAATTTTGAGTTTCTCAAGCGTTTCTTACTTCCAAACTGCCATATCTCGCGAATGGATTGACCAATCCGCAAAATTTCTGTTGCTTCTGAAAGTAGAAACTCGCCCGATTACAACGGTATGCGTACTTCTCCCCTAGGCCGTTGCAGTCATTCGTTTCGAGCATCAGAACTGCGAAAATTTTGAGTTTCTCAAGCGTTTCTTATCTCCAAACTGCCATATCTCGCGAACAGATTGAGCAATCCGCAAAATTTCTGTTGCATCTGAAAGTAGAAACTCGCCCGATTACAACGGTATGCGCACTTTTCCCCTAGGCGGTTCTAGTTATTCGTTTCGAGCATCAGAACTGCGAAAATTTTGAGTTTCTCAAGCGTTTCTTACCTTCAAACTGCCATATCTCGCGAACGGATTGACCAATCCGCAAAATTTCTGTTGCATCTGAAAGTAGAAACTCGCCCGATTACAACGGTAGGTGTAGTTTTCCCCTAGGCCGTTCTAGTTATTCGTTTCGAGCATCAGAACTGCGAAAATTTTGAGTTTCTCAAGCGTTTCTTACCTCCAAACTGCAATATCTCGCGAACGGATTGACCAATCCGCAAAATTTCTGTTGCATCTGAAAGTAGAAACTCGCCCGATTACAACGGTAGGTGTAGTTTTCCCCTAGGCCGTTCTAGTTATTCGTTTCGAGCATCAGAACTGCGAAAATTTTGAGTTTCTCAAGCGTTTCTTACCTCCAAACTGCCATATCTCGCGAACGGATTGACCAATCCGCAAAATTTCTGTTGCATCTGAAAGTAGAAACTCGCCCGATTACAACGGTATGCGCACTTTTCCCCTAGGCGGTTCTAGTTATTCGTTTCGAGCATCAGAACTGCGAAAATTTTGAGTTTCTCAAGCGTTTCTTACCTCCAAACTGCCATATCTCGCGAACGGATTGACCAATCCGCAAAATTTCTGTTGCTTCTGAAAGTAGAAACTCGCCCGATTACAACGGTATGCGTACTTCTCCCCTAGGCCGTTGCAGTCATTCGTTTCGAGCATCAGAACTGCGAAAATTTTGAGTTTCTCAAGCGTTTCTTATCTCCAAACTGCCATATCTCGCGAACGGATTGATCAATCCGCAAAATTTCTGTTGCATCTGAAAGTAGAAACTCGCCCGATTACAACGGTATGCGCACTTTTCCCCTAGGCCGTTCTAGTTATTCGTTTCGAGCATCAGAACTGCGAAAATTTTGAGTTTCTCAAGCGTTTCTTACTTCCAAACTGCCATATCTCGCGAATGGATTGACCAATCCGCAAAATTTCTGTTGCTTCTGAAAGTAGAAACTCGCCCGATTACAACGGTATGCGTACTTCTCCCCTAGGCCGTTGCAGTCATTCGTTTCGAGCATCAGAACTGCGAAAATTTTGAGTTTCTCAAGCGTTTCTTATCTCCAAACTGCCATATCTCGCGAACAGATTGAGCAATCCGCAAAATTTCTGTTGCATCTGAAAGTAGAAACTCGCCCGATTACAACGGTATGCGCACTTTTCCCCTAGGCGGTTCTAGTTATTCGTTTCGAGCATCAGAACTGCGAAAATTTTGAGTTTCTCAAGCGTTTCTTACCTTCAAACTGCCATATCTCGCGAACGGATTGACCAATCCGCAAAATTTCTGTTGCATCTGAAAGTAGAAACTCGCCCGATTACAACGGTAGGTGTAGTTTTCCCCTAGGCCGTTCTAGTTATTCGTTTCGAGCATCAGAACTGCGAAAATTTTGAGTTTCTCAAGCGTTTCTTACCTCCAAACTGCAATATCTCGCGAACGGATTGACCAATCCGCAAAATTTCTGTTGCATCTGAAAGTAGAAACTCGCCCGATTACAACGGTAGGTGTAGTTTTCCCCTAGGCCGTTCTAGTTATTCGTTTCGAGCATCAGAACTGCGAAAATTTTGAGTTTCTCAAGCGTTTCTTACATCCAAACTGCCATATCTCGCGAACGGATTGACCAATCCGCAAAATTTCTGTTGCATCTGAAAGTAGAAACTCGCCCGATTACAACGGTATGCGTACTTCTCCCCTAGGCCGTTGTAGTCATTCGTTTCGAGCATCAGAACTGCTAAAATTTTGAGTTTCTCAAGCGTTTCTTATCTCCAAACTGCCATTACTCGCGAACGGATTGATCAATCCGCAAAATTTCTGTTGCATCTGAAAGTAGAAACTCGCCCGATTACAACGGTATGCGCACTTTTCCCCTAGGCCGTTCTAGTTATTCGTTTCGAGCATCAGAACTGCGAAAATTTTGAGTTTCTCAAGCGTTTCTTACCTCAAAACTGCCATATCTCGCGAACGGATAGACCAATCCGCAAAATTTCTGTTGCATCTGAAAGTAGAAACTCGCCCGATTACAACGGTATGCGTAATTTTCCCCTAGGCCGTTCTAGTTATTCGTTTCGAGCATCAGAACTGCGAAAATTTTGAGTTTCTCAAGCGTTTCTTACCTCCAAACTGCCATATCTCGCGAACGGATTGACCAATCCGCAAAATTTCTGTTGCATCTGAAAGTAGAAACTCGCCCGATTACAACGGTAGGTGTAGTTTTCCCCTAGGCCGTTCTAGTTATTCGTTTCGAGCATCAGAACTGCGAAAATTTTGAGTTTCTCAAGCGTTTCTTACCTCCAAACTGCCATATCTCGCGAACGGATTGACCAATCCGCAAAATTTCTGTTGCATCTGAAAGTAGAAACTCGCCCGATTACAACGGTATGCGTACTTCTCCCCTAGGCCGTTGTAGTCATTCGTTTCGAGCATCAGAACTGCGAAAATTTTGAGTTTCTCAAGCGTTTCTTATCTCCAAACTGCCATTACTCGCGAACGGATTGATCAATCCGCAAAATTTCTGTTGCATCTGAAAGTAGAAACTCGCCCGATTACAACGGTATGCGCACTTTTCCCCTAGGCCGTTCTAGTTATTCGTTTCGAGCATCAGAACTGCGAAAATTTTGAGTTTCTCAAGCGTTTCTTACCTCAAAACTGCCATATCTCGCGAACGGATAGACCAATCCGCAAAATTTCTGTTGCATCTGAAAGTAGAAACTCGCCCGATTACAACGGTATGCGTACTTTTCCCCTAGGCCGTTCTAGTTATTCGTTTCGAGCATCAGAACTGCGAAAATTTTGAGTTTCTCAAGCGTTTCTTACCTCCAAACTGCCATATCTCGCGAACGGATTGACCAATCCGCAAAATTTCTGTTGCATCTGAAAGTAGAAACTCGCCCGATTACAACGGTAGGTGTAGTTTTCCCCTAGGCCGTTCTAGTTATTCGTTTCGAGCATCAGAACTGCGAAAATTTTGAGTTTCTCAAGCGTTTCTTACCTCCAAACTGCCATATCTCGCGAACGGATTGACCAATCCGCAAAATTTCTGTTGCATCTGAAAGTAGAAACTCGCCCGATTACAACGGTATGCGTACTTCTCCCCTAGGCCGTTCTAGTTATTCGTTTCGAGCATCAGAACTGCGAAAATTTTGAGTTTCTCAAGCGTTTCTTACCTCAAAACTGCCATATCTCGCGAACGGATAGACCAATCCGCAAAATTTCTGTTGCATCTGAAAGTAGAAACTCGCCCGATTACAACGGTATGCGTACTTTTCCCCTAGGCCGTTCTAGTTATTCGTTTCGAGCATCAGAACTGCGAAAATTTTGAGTTTCTCAAGCGTTTCTTACCTCCAAACTGCCATATCTCGAGAACGGATTGACCAATCCGCAAAATTTCTGTTGCATCTGAAAGTAGAAACTCGCCCGATTACAACGGTGTGCGTACTTTTCCCCTAGGCCGTTCTAGTTATTCGTTTCGAGCATCAGAACTGCGAAAATTTTGAGTTTCTCAAGCGTTTCTTACCTCCAAACTGCCATATCTCGCGAACGGATTGACCAATCCGCAAAATTTCTGTTGCTTCTGAAAGTAGAAACTCGCCCGATTACAACGGTATGCGTACTTCTCCCCTAGGCCGTTGTAGTCATTCGTTTCGAGCATCAGAACTGCGAAAATTTTGAGTTTCTCAAGCGTTTCTTACCTCCAAACTGCCATATCTCGCGAACGGATTGACCAATCCGCAAAATTTCTGTTGCATCTGAAAGTAGAAACTCGCCCGATTACAACGGTATGTGTAGTTTTCCCCTAGGCCGTTCTAGTTATTCGTTTCGAGCATCAGAACTGCGAAAATTTTGAGTTTCTCAAGCGTTTCTTACCTCCAAACTGCCATATCTCGCGAACGGATTGACCAATCCGCAAAATTTCTGTTGCATCTGAAAGTAGAAACTCGCCCGATTACAACGGTATGCGTACTTCTCCCCTAGGCCGTTGTAGTCATTCGTTTCGAGCATCAGAACTGCGAAAATTTTGAGTTTCTCAAGCGTTTCTTATCTCCAAACTGCCATTACTCGAGAACGGATTGATCAATCCGCAAAATTTCTGTTGCATCTGAAAGTAGAAACTCGCCCGATTACAACGGTATGCGCACTTTTCCCCTAGGCCGTTCTAGTTATTCGTTTCGAGCATCAGAACTGCGAAAATTTTGAGTTTCTCAAGCGTTTCTTACCTCCAAACTGCCATATCTCGCGAACGGATTGACCAATCCGCAAAATTTCTGTTGCATCTGAAAGTAGAAACTCGCCCGATTACAACGGTATGCGCACTTTTCCCCTAGGCCGTTCTAGTTATTCGTTTCGAGCATCAGAACTGCGAAAATTTTGAGTTTCTCAAGCGTTTCTTACCTCCAAACTACCATATCTCGCGAACGGATCGACCAATCCGCAAAATTTCTGTTGCTTCTGAAAGTAGAAACTCGCCCGATTACAACGGTATGCGCACTTTTCCCCTAGGCGGTTCTAGTTATTCGTTTCGAGCATCAGAACTGCGAAAATTTTGAGTTTCTCAAGCGTTTCTTACCTCCAAACTGCCATATCTCGAGAACGGATTGACCAATCCGCAAAATTTCTGTTGCGTCTGAAAGTAGAAACTCGCCCGATTTCAACGGTATGCGTACTTTTCCCCTAGGCCGTTCTAGTTATTCGTTTCGAGCATCAGAACTGCGAAAATTTTGAGTTTCTCAAGCGTTTCTTACCTCCAAACTGCCATATCTCGCGAACGGATAGACCAATCCGCAAAATTTCTGTTGCATCTGAAAGTAGAAACTCGCCCGATTACAACGGTATGCGTACTTCTCCCCTAGGCCGTTGTAGTCATTCGTTTCGAGCATCAGAACTGCGAAAATTTTGAGTTTCTCAAGCGTTTCTTATCTCCAAACTGCCATATCTCGCGAACGGATTGACCAATCCGCAAAATTTCTGTTGCATCTGAAAGTAGAAACTCGCCCGATTACAACGGTATGCGTACTTTTCCCCTAGGCCGTTCTAGTTATTCGTTTCGAGCATCAGAACTGCGAAAATTTTGAGTTTCTCAAGCGTTTCTTATTTCCAAACTGCCATATCTCGCGAACGGATTGACCAATCCGCAAAATTTCTGTTGCATCTGAAAGTAGAAACTCGCCCGATTACAACGGTATGCGTACTTTTCCCCTAGGCCGTTCTAGTTACTCGTTTCGAGCATCAGAACTGCGAAAATTTTGAGTTTCTCAAGCGTTTCTTACCTCCAAACTACCATATCTCGCGAACGGATCGACCAATCCGCAAAATATCTGTTGCTTCTGAAAGTAGAAACTCGCCCGATTACAACGGTATGCGTACTTCTCCCCTAGGCCGTTGTAGTCATTCGTTACGAGCATCAGAACTGCGAAAACTTTGAGTTTCTCAAGCGTTTCTTATCTCCAAACTGCCATATCTCGCGAACGGATTGATCAATCCGCAAAATTTCTGTTGCATCTGAAAGTAGAAACTCGCCCGATTACAACGGTATGCGCACTTTTCCCCTAGGCGTTTCTAGTTATTCGTTTCGAGCATCAGAACTGCGAAAATTTTGAGTTTCTCAAGCGTTTCTTACCTCCAAACTGCCATATCTCGCGAACGGATTGACCAATCCGCAAAATTTCTGTTGCTTCTGAAAGTAGAAACTCGCCCGATTACAACGGTATGCGTACTTCTCCCCTTGGCCGTTGTAGTCATTCGTTTCGAGCATCAGAACTGCGAAAATTTTGAGTTTCTCAAGCGTTTCTTATCTCCAAACTGCCATATCTCGCGAACGGATTGATCAATCCGCAAAATTTCTGTTGCATCTGAAAGTAGAAACTCGCCCGATTACAACTGTATGCGCACTTTTCCCCTAGGCCGTTCTAGTTATTCGTTTCGAGCATCAGAACTGCGAAAATTTTGAGTTTCTCAAGCGTTTCTTATCTCCAAACTGCCATATCTCGCGAACGGATTGAGCAATCCGCAAAATTTCTGTTGCATCTGAAAGTAGAAACTCGCCCGATTACAACGGTATGCGCACTTTTCCCCTAGGCGGTTCTAGTTATTCGTTTCGAGCATCAGAACTGCGAAAATTTTGAGTTTCTCAAGCGTTTCTTACCTCCAAACTGCCATATCTCGCGAACGGATTGACCAATCCGCAAAATTTCTGTTGCATCTGAAAGTAGAAACTCGCCCGATTACAACGGTATGCGTACTTCTCCCCTAGGCCGTTGTAGTCATTCGTTTCGAGCATCAGAACTGCGAAAATTTTGAGTTTCTCAAGCGTTTCTTATCTCCAAACTGCCATATCTCGCGAACGGATTGACCAATCCGCAAAATTTCTGTTGCATCTGAAAGTAGAAACTCGCCCGATTACAACGGTATGCGTACTTTTCCCCTAGGCCGTTCTAGTTATTCGTTTCGAGCATCAGAACTGCGAAAATTTTGAGTTTCTCAAGCGTTTCTTATTTCCAAACTGCCATATCTCGCGAACGGATTGACCAATCCGCAAAATTTCTGTTGCATCTGAAAGTAGAAACTCGCCCGATTACAACGGTATGCGCACTTTTCCCCTAGGCGTTTCTAGTTATTCGTTTCGAGCATCAGAACTGCGAAAATTTTGAGTTTCTCAAGCGTTTCTTACCTCCAAACTGCCATATCTCGCGAACGGATCGACCAATCCGCAAAATTTCTGTTGCTGCTAAGTAGAAACTCGCCCGATTACAACGGTATGCGTACTTCTCCCCTAGGCCGTTGTAGTCATTCGTTTCGAGCATCAGAACTGCGAAAATTTTGAGTTTCTCAAGCGTTTCTTATCTCCAAACTGCCATATCTCGCGAACGGATTGACCAATCCGCAAAATTTCTGTTGCATCTGAAAGTAGAAACTCGCCCGATTACAACGGTATGCGTACTTTTCCCCTAGGCCGTTCTAGTTACTCGTTTCGAGCATCAGAACTGCGAAAATTTTGAGTTTCTCAAGCGTTTCTTACCTCCAAACTACCATATCTCGCGAACGGATCGACCAATCCGCAAAATTTCTGTTGCTGCTAAGTAGAAACTCGCCCGATTACAACGGTATGCGTACTTCTCCCCTAGGCCGTTGTAGTCATTCGTTTCGAGCATCAGAACTGCGAAAATTTTGAGTTTCTCAAGCGTTTCTTATCTCCAAACTGCCATATCTCGCGAACGGATTGATCAATCCGCAAAATTTCTGTTGCATCTGAAAGTAGAAACTCGCCCGATTACAACGGTAGGTGTAGTTTTCCCCTAGGCCGTTCTAGTTATTCGTTTCGAGCATCAGAACTGCGAAAATTTTGAGTTTCTCAAGCGTTTCTTACCTCCAAACTGCCATATCTCGCGAACGGATAGACCAATCCGCAAAATTTCTGTTGCATCTGAAAGTAGAAACTCGCCCGATTACAACGGTATGCGTACTTTTCCCCTAGGCCGTTCTAGTTATTCGTTTCGAGCATCAGAACTGCGAAAATTTTGAGTTTCTCAAGCGTTTCTTACCTCCAAACTGCCATATCTCGAGAACGGATTGACCAATCCGCAAAATTTCTGTTGCGTCTGAAAGTAGAAACTCGCCCGATTTCAACGGTATGCGTACTTTTCCCCTAGGCCGTTCTAGTTATTCGTTTCGAGCATCAGAACTGCGAAAATTTTGAGTTTCTCAAGCGTTTCTTACCTCCAAACTGCCATATCTCGCGAACGGATTGACCAATCCGCAAAATTTCTGTTGCATCTGAAAGTAGAAACTCGCCCGATTACAACGGTATGCGTACTTCTCCCCTAGGCCGTTGTAGTCATTCGTTTCGAGCATCAGAACTGCGAAAATTTTGAGTTTCTCAAGCGTTTCTTATCTCCAAACTGCCATATCTCGCGAACGGATTGACCAATCCGCAAAATTTCTGTTGCATCTGAAAGTAGAAACTCGCCCGATTACAACGGTATGCGTACTTTTCCCCTAGGCCGTTCTAGTTATTCGTTTCGAGCATCAGAACTGCGAAAATTTTGAGTTTCTCAAGCGTTTCTTATTTCCAAACTGCCATATCTCGCGAACGGATTGACCAATCCGCAAAATTTCTGTTGCATCTGAAAGTAGAAACTCGCCCGATTACAACGGTATGCGTACTTTTCCCCTAGGCCGTTCTAGTTACTCGTTTCGAGCATCAGAACTGCGAAAATTTTGAGTTTCTCAAGCGTTTCTTACCTCCAAACTACCATATCTCGCGAACGGATCGACCAATCCGCAAAATATCTGTTGCTTCTGAAAGTAGAAACTCGCCCGATTACAACGGTATGCGTACTTCTCCCCTAGGCCGTTGTAGTCATTCGTTACGAGCATCAGAACTGCGAAAACTTTGAGTTTCTCAAGCGTTTCTTATCTCCAAACTGCCATATCTCGCGAACGGATTGATCAATCCGCAAAATTTCTGTTGCATCTGAAAGTAGAAACTCGCCCGATTACAACGGTATGCGCACTTTTCCCCTAGGCGTTTCTAGTTATTCGTTTCGAGCATCAGAACTGCGAAAATTTTGAGTTTCTCAAGCGTTTCTTACCTCCAAACTGCCATATCTCGCGAACGGATTGACCAATCCGCAAAATTTCTGTTGCTTCTGAAAGTAGAAACTCGCCCGATTACAACGGTATGCGTACTTCTCCCCTTGGCCGTTGTAGTCATTCGTTTCGAGCATCAGAACTGCGAAAATTTTGAGTTTCTCAAGCGTTTCTTATCTCCAAACTGCCATATCTCGCGAACGGATTGATCAATCCGCAAAATTTCTGTTGCATCTGAAAGTAGAAACTCGCCCGATTACAACTGTATGCGCACTTTTCCCCTAGGCCGTTCTAGTTATTCGTTTCGAGCATCAGAACTGCGAAAATTTTGAGTTTCTCAAGCGTTTCTTATCTCCAAACTGCCATATCTCGCGAACGGATTGAGCAATCCGCAAAATTTCTGTTGCATCTGAAAGTAGAAACTCGCCCGATTACAACGGTATGCGCACTTTTCCCCTAGGCGGTTCTAGTTATTCGTTTCGAGCATCAGAACTGCGAAAATTTTGAGTTTCTCAAGCGTTTCTTACCTCCAAACTGCCATATCTCGCGAACGGATTGACCAATCCGCAAAATTTCTGTTGCATCTGAAAGTAGAAACTCGCCCGATTACAACGGTATGCGTACTTCTCCCCTAGGCCGTTGTAGTCATTCGTTTCGAGCATCAGAACTGCGAAAATTTTGAGTTTCTCAAGCGTTTCTTATCTCCAAACTGCCATATCTCGCGAACGGATTGACCAATCCGCAAAATTTCTGTTGCATCTGAAAGTAGAAACTCGCCCGATTACAACGGTATGCGTACTTTTCCCCTAGGCCGTTCTAGTTATTCGTTTCGAGCATCAGAACTGCGAAAATTTTGAGTTTCTCAAGCGTTTCTTATTTCCAAACTGCCATATCTCGCGAACGGATTGACCAATCCGCAAAATTTCTGTTGCATCTGAAAGTAGAAACTCGCCCGATTACAACGGTATGCGCACTTTTCCCCTAGGCGTTTCTAGTTATTCGTTTCGAGCATCAGAACTGCGAAAATTTTGAGTTTCTCAAGCGTTTCTTACCTCCAAACTGCCATATCTCGCGAACGGATCGACCAATCCGCAAAATTTCTGTTGCTGCTAAGTAGAAACTCGCCCGATTACAACGGTATGCGTACTTCTCCCCTAGGCCGTTGTAGTCATTCGTTTCGAGCATCAGAACTGCGAAAATTTTGAGTTTCTCAAGCGTTTCTTATCTCCAAACTGCCATATCTCGCGAACGGATTGACCAATCCGCAAAATTTCTGTTGCATCTGAAAGTAGAAACTCGCCCGATTACAACGGTATGCGTACTTTTCCCCTAGGCCGTTCTAGTTACTCGTTTCGAGCATCAGAACTGCGAAAATTTTGAGTTTCTCAAGCGTTTCTTACCTCCAAACTACCATATCTCGCGAACGGATCGACCAATCCGCAAAATTTCTGTTGCTGCTAAGTAGAAACTCGCCCGATTACAACGGTATGCGTACTTCTCCCCTAGGCCGTTGTAGTCATTCGTTTCGAGCATCAGAACTGCGAAAATTTTGAGTTTCTCAAGCGTTTCTTATCTCCAAACTGCCATATCTCGCGAACGGATTGATCAATCCGCAAAATTTCTGTTGCATCTGAAAGTAGAAACTCGCCCGATTACAACGGTATGCGCATTTTTCCCCTAGGCGGTTCTAGTTATTCGTTTCGAGCATCAGAACTGCGAAAATTTTGAGTTTCTCAAGCGTTTCTTACCTCCAAACTGCCATATCTCGCGAACGGATTGACCAATCCGCAAAATTTCTGTTGCTTCTGAAAGTAGAAACTCGCCCGATTACAACGGTATGCGTACTTCTCCCCTAGGCCGTTGTAGTCATTCGTTTCGAGCATCAGAACTGCGAAAATTTTGAGTTTCTCAAGCGTTTCTTATCTCCAAACTGCCATATCTCGCGAACGGATTGATCAATCCGCAAAATTTCTGTTGCATCTGAAAGTAGAAACTCGCCCGATTACAACGGTATGCGTACTTTTCCCCTAGGCCGTTCTAGTTACTCGTTTCGAGCATCAGAACTGCGAAAATTTTGAGTTTCTCAAGCGTTTCTTACCTCCAAGCTACCATATCTCGCGAACGGATCGACCAATCCGCAAAATTTCTGTTGCTTCTGAAAGTAGAAACTCGCCCGATTACAACGGTATGCGTACTTCTCCCCTAGGCCGTTGTAGTCATTCGTTTCGAGCATCAGAAATGCGAAAATTTTGAGTTCCTCAAGCGTTTCTTATCTCCAAACTGCCATATCTCGCGAACGGATTGATCAATCCGCAAAATTTCTGTTGCATCTGAAAGTAGAAACTCGCCCGATTACAACGGTATGCGCATTTTTCCCCTAGGCGGTTCTAGTTATTCGTTTCGAGCATCAGAACTGCGAAAATTTTGAGTTTCTCAAGCGTTTCTTACCTCCAAACTGCCATATCTCGCGAACGGATTGACCAATCCGCAAAATTTCTGTTGCTTCTGAAAGTAGAAACTCGCCCGATTACAACGGTATGCGTACTTCTCCCCTAGGCCGTTGTGGTCATACGTTTCGAGCATCAGAACTGCGAAAATTTTGAGTTTCTCAAGCGTTTCTTACCTCCAAACTGCCATATCTCGCGAACGGATAGACCAATCCGCAAAATTTCTGTTGCATCTGAAAGTAGAAACTCGCCCGATTACAACGGTATGCGTACTTTTCCCCTAGGCCGTTCTAGTTACTCGTTTCGAGCATCAGAACTGCGAAAATTTTGAGTTTCTCAAGCGTTTCTTACCTCCAAACTACCATATCTCGCGAACGGATCGACCAATCCGCAAAATTTCTGTTGCTTCTAAGTAGAAACTCGCCCGATTACAACGGTATGCGTACTTCTCCCCTAGGCCGTTGTAGTCATTCGTTTCGAGCATCAGAACTGCGAAAATTTTGAGCTTCTCAAGCGTTTCTTATCTCCAAACTGCCATATCTCGCGAACGGATTGATCAATCCGCAAAATTTCTGTTGCATCTGAAAGTAGAAACTCGCCCGATTACAACGGTATGCGCATTTTTCCCCTAGGCGGTTCTAGTTATTCGTTTCGAGCATCAGAACTGCGAAAATTTTGAGTTTCTCAAGCGTTTCTTACCTCCAAACTGCCATATCTCGCGAACGGATTGACCAATCCGCAAAATTTCTGTTGCTTCTGAAAGTAGAAACTCGCCCGATTACAACGGTATGCGTACTTCTCCCCTAGGCCGTTGTAGTCATTCGTTTCGAGCATCAGAACTGCGAAAATATTGAGTTTCTCAAGCGTTTCTTATCTCCAAACTGCCATATCTCGCGAACGGATTGATCAATCCGCAAAATTTCTGTTGCATCTGAAAGTAGAAACTCGCCCGATTACAACGGTATTCGCACTTTTCCCCTAGCCCGTTCTAGTTATTCGTGTCGAGCATCAGAACTGCGAAAATTTTGAGTTTCTCAAGCGTTTCTTATCTCCAAACTGCCATATCTCGCGAACGGATTGATCAATCTGCAAAATTTCTGTTGCATCTGAAAGTAGATACTCGCTCGATTACAACGGTATGCGCACTTTTCCCCTAGGCGGTTCTAGTTATTCGTTTCGAGCATCAGAACTGCGAAAATTTTGAGTTTCTCAAGCGATTCTTACCTCCAAACTGCCATATCTCGCGAACGGATTGACCAATCCGCAAAATTTCTGTTGCATCTGAAAGTAGAAACTAGCCCGATTACAACGGTAGCTGTAGTTTTCCCCTAGGCCGTTCTAGTTATTCGTATCGAGCATCAGAACTGCGAAAATTTTGAGTTTCTCAAGCGTTTCTTACCTCCAAACTGCCATATCTCGCGAACGGATAGACCAATCCGCAAAATTTCTGTTGCATCTGAAAGTAGAAACTCGCCCGATTACAACGGTATGCGTACTTTTCCCCTAGGCCGTTCTAGTTACTCGTTTCGAGCATCAGAACTGCGAAAATTTTGAGTTTTTCAAGTGTTTCTTACCTCCAAACTACCATATCTCGCGAACGGATCGACCAATTCGCAAAATTTCTGTTGCTTCTGAAAGTAGAAACTCGCCCGATTACAACGGTATGCGTACTTCTCCGCTAGGCCGTTGTAGTCATTCGTTTCGAGCATCAGAACTGCGAAAATTTTGAGTTTCTCAAGCGTTTCTTATCTCCAAACTGCCATATCTCGCGAACGGATTGATCAATCCGCAAAATTTCTGTTGCATCTGAAAGTAGAAACTCGCCCGATTACAACGGTATGCGCACTTTTCCCCTAGGCCGTTCTAGTTATTCGTGTCGAGCATCAGAACTGCGAAAATTTTGAGTTTCTCAAGCGTTTCTTACATCCAAACTACCATATCTCGCGAACGGATCGACCAATCCGCAAAATTTCTGTTGCTTCTGAAAGTAGAAACTCGCCCGATTACAACGGTATGCGTACTTCTCCCCTAGGCCGTTGTAGTCATTCGTTTCGAGCATCAGAACTGCGAAAATTTTGAGTTTCTCAAGCGTTTCTTATCTCCAAACTGCCATATCTCGCGAACGGATTGAGCAATCCGCAAAATTTCTGTTGCATCTGAAAGTAGAAACTCGCCCGATTACAACGGTAGGTGTAGTTTTCCACTAGGCCGTTCTAGTTATTCGTTTCGAGCATCAGAACTGCGAAAATTTTGAGTTTCTCAAGCGTTTCTTACCTCCAAACTGCCATATCTCGCGAACGGATAGACCAATCCGCAAAATTTCTGTTGCATCTGAAAGTAGAAACTCGCCCGATTACAATGGTATGCGTACTTTTCCCCTAGGCCGTTCTAGTTATTCGTTTCGAGCATCAGAACTGCGAAAATTTTGAGTTTCTCAAGCGTTTCTTACCTCCAAACTGCCATATCTCGCGAACGGATTGACCAATCCGCAAAATTTCTGTTGCATCTGAAAGTAGAAACTCGCCCGATTACAACGGTATTCGCACTTTTCCCCTAGCCCGTTCTAGTTATTCGTGTCGAGCATCAGAACTGCGAAAATTTTGAGTTTCTCAAGCGTTTCTTACCTCCAAACTGCCATATCTCGCGAACGGATTGACCAATCCGCAAAATTTCTGCTGCATCTGAAAGTAGAAACTCGCCCGATTACAACGGTATGCGTACTTTTCCCCTAGGCCGTTCTAGTTACTCGTTTCAAGCATCAGAACTGCGAAAATTTTGAGTTTCTTAAGCGTTTCTTATCTCCAAACTGGCATATCTCGCGAACGGATTGACCAATCCGCAAAATTTCTGTTGCATCTGAAAGTAGAAACTCGCCCGATTACACCGGTATGCGTACTTTTCCCCTAGGCCGTTCTAGTTACTCGTTTCGTGCATCAGAACTGCGAAAATTTTGAGTTTCTCAAGCGTTTCTTACCTCCAAACTACCATATCTCGCGAACGGTTCGACCAATCCGCAAAATTTCTGTTGCTTCTGAAAGTAGAAACTCGCCCGATTACAACGGTATGCGTACTTCTCCCCTAGGCCGTTGTAGTCATTCGTTTCGAGCATCAGAACTGCGAAAATTTTGAGTTTCTCAAGCGTTTCTTATCTCCAAACTGCCATATCTCGCGAACGGATTGATCAATCCGCAAAATTTCTGTTGCATCTGAAAGTAGAAACTCGCCCGATTACAACGGTATGCGCACTTTTCCCCTAGGCCGTTCTAGTTATTCGTGTCGAGCATCAGAACTGCGAAAATTTTGAGTTTCTCAAGCGTTTCTTACATCCAAACTACCATATCTCGCGAACGGATCGACCAATCCGCAAAATTTCTGTTGCTTCTGAAAGTAGAAACTCGCCCGATTACAACGGTATGCGTACTTCTCCCCTAGGCCGTTGTAGTCATTCGTTTCGAGCATCAGAACTGCGAAAATTTTGAGTTTCTCAAGCGTTCCTTATCTCCAAACTGCCATATCTCGCGAACGGATTGAGCAATCCGCAAAATTTCTGTTGCATCTGAAAGTAGAAACTCGCCCGATTACAACGGTAGGTGTAGTTTTCCACTAGGCCGTTCTAGTTATTCGTTTCGAGCATCAGAACTGCGAAAATTTTGAGTTTCTCAAGCGTTTCTTACCTCCAAACTGCCATATCTCGCGAACGGATAGACCAATCCGCAAAATTTCTGTTGCATCTGAAAGTAGAAACTCGCCCGATTACAATGGTATGCGTACTTTTCCCCTAGGCCGTTCTAGTTATTCGTTTCGAGCATCAGAACTGCGAAAATTTTGAGTTTCTCAAGCGTTTCTTACCTCCAAACTGCCATATCTCGCGAACGGATTGACCAATCCGCAAAATTTCTGTTGCATCTGAAAGTAGAAACTCGCCCGATTACAACGGTATGCGTACTTTTCCCCTAGGCCGTTCTAGTTACTCGTTTCGAGCATCAGAACTGCGAAAATTTTGAGTTTCTTAAGCGTTTCTTATCTCCAAACTGGCATATCTCGCGAACGGATTGACCAATCCGCAAAATTTCTGTTGCATCTGAAAGTAGAAACTCGCCCGATTACACCGGTTGCGTACTTTTCCCCTAGGCCGTTCTAGTTACTCGTTTCGTGCATCAGAACTGCGAAAATTTTGAGTTTCTCAAGCGTTTCTTACCTCCAAACTACCATATCTCGCGAACGGTTCGACCAATCCGCAAAATTTCTGTTGCTTCTGAAAGTAGAAACTCGCCCGATTACAACGGTATGCGTACTTCTCCCCTAGGCCGTTGTAGTCATTCGTTTCGAGCATCAGAACTGCGAAAATTTTGAGTTTCTCAAGCGTTTCTTATCTCCAAACTGCCATATCTCGCGAACGGATTGATCAATCCGCAAAATTTCTGTTGCATCTGAAAGTAGAAACTCGCCCGATTACAACGGTATGCGCATTTTTCCCCTAGGCGGTTCTAGTTATTCGTTTCGAGCATCAGAACTGCGAAAATTTTGAGTTTCTCAAGCGTTTCTTACCTCCAAACTGCCATATCTCGCGAATGGATTGACCAATCCGCAAAATTTCTGTTGCTTCTGAAAGTAGAAACTCGCCCGATTATAACGGTATGCGTACTTCTCCCCTAGGCCGTTGTAGTCATTCGTTTCGAGCATCAGAACTGCGAAAATTTTGAGTTTCTCAAGCGTTTCTTATCTCCAAACTGCCATATCTCGCGAACGGATTGACCAATCCGCAAAATTTCTGTTGCATCTGAAAGTAGAAACTCGCCCGATTACAACGGTATTCGCACTTTTCCCCTAGCCCGTTCTAGTTATTCGTGTCGAGCATCAGAACTGCGAAAATTTTGAGTTTCTCAAGCGTTTCTTATCTCCAAACTGCCATATCTCGCGAACGGATTGATCAATCTGCAAAATTTCTGTTGCATCTGAAAGTAGATATTCGCTCGATTACAACGGTATGCGCACTTTTCCCCTAGGCGGTTCTAGTTATTCGTTTCGAGCATCAGAACTGCGAAAATTTTGAGTTTCTCAAGCGATTCTTACCTCCAAACTGCCATATCTCGCGAACGGATCGACCAATCCGCAAAATTTCTGTTGCTTCTGAAAGTAGAAACTCGCCCGATTACAACGGTATGCGTACTTCTCCGCTAGGCAGTTGTAGTCATTCGTTTCGAGCATCAGAACTGCGAAAATTTTGAGTTTCTCAAGCGTTTCTTATCTCCAAACTGCCATATCTCGCGAACGGATTGATCAATCCGCAAAATTTCTGTTGCATCTGAAAGTAGAAACTCGCCCGATTACAACGGTATGCGCACTTTTCCCCTAGGCCGTTCTAGTTATTCGTGTCGAGCATCAGAACTGCGAAAATTTTGAGTTTCTCAAGCGTTTCTTACATCCAAACTACCATATCTCGCGAACGGATCGACCAATCCGCAAAATTTCTGTTGCTTCTGAAAGTAGAAACTCGCCCGATTACAACGGTATGCGTACTTCTCCCCTAGGCCGTTGTAGTCATTCGTTTCGAGCATCAGAACTGCGAAAATTTTGAGTTTCTCAAGCGTTTCTTATCTCCAAACTGCCATACCTCGCGAACGGATTGAGCAATCCGCAAAATTTCTGTTGCATCTGAAAGTAGAAACTCGCCCGATTACAACGGTATGCGCACATTTCCCCTAGGCGCTTCTAGTTATTCGTTTCGAGCATCAGAACTGCGAAAATTTTGAGTTTCTCAAGCGTTTCTTACCTCCAAACTGCCATATCTCGAGAACGGATTGACCAATCCGCAAAATTTCTGTTGCATCTGAAAGTAGAAACTCGCCCGATTACAACGGTATGCGTACTTTTCCCCTAGGCCGTTCTAGTTATTCGTTTCGAGCATCAGAACTGCGAAAATTTTGAGTTTCTCAAGCGTTTCATACCTCCAAACTGCCATATCTCGCGAACGGATTGACCAATCCGCAAAATTTCTGTTGCTTCTGAAAGTAGAAACTCGCCCGATTACAACGGTATGCGTACTTCTCCCCTAGGCCGTTGTAGTCATTCGTTTCGAGCATCAGAACTGCGAAAATTTTGAGTTTCTCAAGCGTTTCTTATCTCCAAACTGCCATATCTCGCGAACGGATTGATCAATCTGCAAAATTTCTGTTGCATCTGAAAGTAGAAACTCGCCCGATTACAACGGTATGCGAACTTTTCCCCTAGGCGGTCCTAGTTATTCGTTTCGAGCATCAGAACTGCGAAAATTTTGAGTTTCTCAAGCGTTTCTTATTTCCAAACTGCCATATCTCGCGGACGGATTGACCAATCCGCAAAATTTCTGTTGCATCTGAAAGTAGAAACTCGCCCGATTACAACGGTATGCGTACTTCTCCCCTAGGCCGTTCTAGTTATTCGTTTCGAGCATCAGAACTGCGAAAATTTTGAGTTTCTCAAGCGTTTCTTACCTCCAAACTGCCATATCTCGCGAACCGATTGACCAATCCGCAAAATTTCTGTTGCATCTGAAAGTAGAAACTCGCCCGATTACAACGGTATGCGTACTTTTCCCCTAGGCCGTTCTAGTTACTCGTTTCGAGCATCAGAACTGCGAAAATTTTGAGTTTCTCAAGCGTTTCTTACCTCCAAACTACCATATCTCGCGAACGGTTCGACCAATCCGCAAAATTTCTGTTGCTTCTGAAAGTAGAAACTCGCCCGATTACAACGGTATGCGTACTTCTCCCCTAGGCCGTTGTAGTCATTCGTTTCGAGCATCAGAACTGCGAAAATTTTGAGTTTCTCAAGCGTTTCTTATTTCCAAACTGCCATATCTCGCGAACGGATTGACCAATCCGCAAAATTTCTGTTGCATCTGAAAGTAGAAACTCGCCCGATTACAACGGTATGCGTACTTTTCCCCTAGGCCGTTCTAGTTATTCGTTTCGAGCATCAGAACTGCGAAAATTTTGAGTTTCTCAAGCGTTTCTTACCTCCAAACTGCCATATCTCGCGAACGGATAGACCAATCCGCAAAATTTCTGTTGCATCTGAAAGTAGAAACTCGCCCGATTACAATGGTATGCGTACTTTTCCCCTAGGCCGTTCTAGTTATTCGTTTCGAGCATCAGAACTGCGAAAATTTTGAGTTTCTCAACCGTTTCTTACCTCCAAACTGCCATATCTCGCGAACGGATTGACCAATGCGCAAAATTTCTGTTGCATCTGAAAGTAGAAACTCGCCCGATTACAACGGTGGGTGTAGTTTTCCCCTAGGCCGTTCTAGTTATTCGTATCGAGCATCAGAACTGCGAAAATTTTGAGTTTCTCAAGCGTTTCTTACCTCCAAACTGCCATATCTCGCGAACGGATAGACCAATCCGCAAAATTTCTGTTGCATCTGAAAGTAGAAACTCGCCCGATTACAACGGTATGCGTACTTTTCCCCTAGGCCGTTCTAGTTATTCGTTTCGAGCATCAGAACTGCGAAAATTTTGAGTTTCTCAAGCGTTTCTTACCTCCAAACTGCCATATCTCGCGAACGGATTGACCAATCCGCAAAATTTCTGTTGCATCTGAAAGTAGAAACTCGCCCGATTACAACGGTATGCGTACTTTTCCCCTAGGCCGTTCTAGTTACTCGTTTCGAGCATCAGAACTGCGAAAATTTTGAGTTTCTTAAGCGTTTCTTATCTCCAAACTGGCATATCTCGCGAACGGATTGACCAATCCGCAAAATTTCTGTTGCATCTGAAAGTAGAAACTCGCCCGATTACACCGGTATGCGTACTTTTCCCCTAGGCCGTTCTAGTTACTCGTTTCGTGCATCAGAACTGCGAAAATTTTGAGTTTCTCAAGCGTTTCTTACCTCCAAACTACCATATCTCGCGAACGGTTCGACCAATCCGCAAAATTTCTGTTGCTTCTGAAAGTAGAAACTCGCCCGATTACAACGGTATGCCTACTTCTCCCCTAGGCCGTTGTAGTCATTCGTTTCGAGCATCAGAACTGCGAAAATTTTGAGTTTCTCAAGCGTTTCTTATCTCCAAACTGCCATATCTCGCGAACGGATTGATCAATCCGCAAAATTTCTGTTGCATCTGAAAGTAGAAACTCGCCCGATTACAACGGTATGCGCATTTTTCCCCTAGGCGGTTCTAGTTATTCGTTTCGAGCATCAGAACTGCGAAAATTTTGAGTTTCTCAAGCGTTTCTTACCTCCAAACTGCCATATCTCGCGAATGGATTGACCAATCCGCAAAATTTCTGTTGCTTCTGAAAGTAGAAACTCGCCCGATTACAACGGTATGCGTACTTCTCCCCTAGGCCGTTGTAGTCATTCGTTTCGAGCATCAGAACTGCGAAAATTTTGAGTTTCTCAAGCGTTTCTTATCTCCAAACTGCCATATCTCGCGAACGGATTGATCACTCCGCAAAATTTCTGTTGCATCTGAAAGTAGAAACTCGCCCGATTACAACGGTATGCGCACTTTTCCCCTAGGTCGTTCTAGTTATTCGTGTCGAGCATCAGAACTGCGAAAATTTTGAGTTTCTCAAGCGTTTCTTACATCCAAACTACCATATCTCGCGAACGGATCGACCAATCCGCAAAATTTCTGTTGCTTCTGAAAGTAGAAACTCGCCCGATTACAACGGTATGCGTACTTCTCCCCTAGGCCGTTGTAGTCATTCGTTTCGAGCATCAGAACTGCGAAAATTTTGAGTTTCTCAAGCGTTTCTTATCTCCAAACTGCCATACCTCGCGAACGGATTGAGCAATCCGCAAAATTTCTGTTGCATCTGAAAGTAGAAACTCGCCCGATTACAACGGTATGCGCACATTTCCCCTAGGCGCTTCTAGTTATTCGTTTCGAGCATCAGAACTGCGAAAATTTTGAGTTTCTCAAGCGTTTCTTACCTCCAAACTGCCATATCTCGAGAACGGATTGACCAATCCGCAAAATTTCTGTTGCATCTGAAAGTAGAAACTCGCCCGATTACAACGGTATGCGTACTTTTCCCCTAGGCCGTTCTAGTTATTCGTTTCGAGCATCAGAACTGCGAAAATTTTGAGTTTCTCAAGCGTTTCATACCTCCATACTGCCATATCTCGCGAACGGATTGACCAATCCGCAAAATTTCTGTTGCTTCTGAAAGTAGAAACTCGCCCGATTACAACGGTATGCGTACTTCTCCCCTAGGCCGTTGTAGTCATTCGTTTCGAGCATCAGAACTGCGAAAATTTTGAGTTTCTCAAGCGTTTCTTATCTCCAAACTGCCATATCTCGCGAACGGATTGATCAATCTGCAAAATTTCTGTTGCATCTGAAAGTAGAAACTCGCCCGATTACAACGGTATGCGAACTTTTCCCCTAGGCGGTCCTAGTTATTCGTTTCGAGCATCAGAACTGCGAAAATTTTGAGTTTCTCAAGCGTTTCTTATTTCCAAACTGCCATATCTCGCGGACGGATTGACCAATCCGCAAAATTTCTGTTGCATCTGAAAGTAGAAACTCGCCCGATTACAACGGTATGCGTACTTCTCCCCTAGGCCGTTCTAGTTATTCGTTTCGAGCATCAGAACTGCGAAAATTTTGAGTTTCTCAAGCGTTTCTTACCTCCAAACTGCCATATCTCGCGAACCGATTGACCAATCCGCAAAATTTCTGTTGCATCTGAAAGTAGAAACTCGCCCGATTACAACGGTATGCGTACTTTTCCCCTAGGCCGTTCTAGTTACTCGTTTCGAGCATCAGAACTGCGAAAATTTTGAGTTTCTCAAGCGTTTCTTACCTCCAAACTACCATATCTCGCGAACGGTTCGACCAATCCGCAAAATTTCTGTTGCTTCTGAAAGTAGAAACTCGCCCGATTACAACGGTATGCGTACTTCTCCCCTAGGCCGTTGTAGTCATTCGTTTCGAGCATCAGAACTGCGAAAATTTTGAGTTTCTCAAGCGTTTCTTATTTCCAAACTGCCATATCTCGCGAACGGATTGACCAATCCGCAAAATTTCTGTTGCATCTGAAAGTAGAAACTCGCCCGATTACAACGGTATGCGTACTTTTCCCCTAGGCCGTTCTAGTTATTCGTTTCGAGCATCAGAACTGCGAAAATTTTGAGTTTCTCAAGCGTTTCTTACCTCCAAACTGCCATATCTCGCGAACGGATTGACCAATCCGCAAAATTTCTGTTGCATCTGAAAGTAGAAACTCGCCCGATTACAACGGTATGCGTACTTCTCCCCTAGGCCGTTGTAGTCATTCGTTTCGAGCATCAGAACTGCGAAAATTTTGAGTTTCTCAAGCGTTTCTTACCTCCAAACTGCCATATCTCGCGAACGGATTGACCAATCCGCAAAATTTCTGTTGCATCTGAAAGTAGAAACTCGCCCGATAACAACGGTATGCGTACTTTTCCCCTAGGCCGTTCTAGTTACTCGTTTCGAGCATCAGAACTGCGAAAATTTTGAGTTTCTTAAGCGTTTCTTATCTCCAAACTGGCATATCTCGCGAACGGATTGACCAATCCGCAAAATTTCTGTTGCATCTGAAAGTAGAAACTCGCCCGATTATACCGGTATGCGTACTTTTCCCCTAGGCCGTTCTAGTTACTCGTTTCGAGCATCAGAACTGCGAAAATTTTGAGTTTCTCAAGCGTTTCTTACCTCCAAACTACCATATCTCGCGAACGGTTCGACCAATCCGCAAAATTTCTGTTGCTTCTGAAAGTAGAAACTCGCCCGATTACAACGGTATGCGTACTTTTCCCCTAGGCGGTCCTAGTTATTCGTTTCGAGCATCAGAACTGCGAAAATTTTGAGTTTCTCAAGCGATTCTTACCTCCAAACTGCCATATCTCGCGAACGGATTGACCAATCCGCAAAATTTCTGTTGCATCTGAAAGTAGAAACTAGCCCGATTACAACGGTAGGTGTACTTTTCCCCTAGGCCGTTCTAGTTACTCGTTTCGAGCATCAGAACTGCGAAAATTTTGAGTTTCTCAAGCGTTTCTTACATCCAAACTACCATATCTCGCGAACCGATCGACCAATCCGCAAAATTTCTGTTGCTTCTGAAAGTAGAAACTCGCCCAATTACAACGGTATGCGTACTTCTCCCCTAGGCCGTTGTAGTCATTCGTTTCGAGCATCAGAACTGCGAAAATTTTGAGTTTCTCAAGAGTTTCTTATCTCCAAACTGCCATACCTCGCGAACGGATTGAGCAATCCGCAAAATTTCTGTTGCATCTGAAAGTAGAAACTCGCCCGATTACAACGGTATGCGCACATTTCCCCTAGGCGGTTCTAGTTATTCGTTTCGAGCATCAGAACTGCGAAAATTTTGAGTTTCTCAAGCGTTTCTTACCTCCAAACTGCCATATCTCGCGAACGGATTGACCAATCCGCAAAATTTCTGTTGCATCTGAAAGTAGAAACTCGCCCGATTACAACGGTAGGTGTAGTTTTCCCCTAGGCCGTTCTAGTTATTCGTTTCGAGCATCAGAACTGCGAAAATTTTGAGTTTCTCAAGCGTTTCTTACCTCCAAACTGCCATATCTCGCGAACGGATAGACCAATCCGCAAAATTTCTGTTGCATCTGAAAGTAGAAACTCGCCCGATTACAATGGTATGCGTACTTTTCCCCTAGGCCGTTCTAGTTATTCGTTTCGAGCATCAGAACTGCGAAAATTTTGAGTTTCTCAAGCGTTTCTTACCTCCAAACTGCCATATCTCGAGAACGGATTGACCAATCCGCAAAATTTCTGTTGCATCTGAAAGTAGAAACTCGCCCGATTACAACGGTATGCGTACTTTTCCCCTAGGCCGTTCTAGTTATTCGTTTCGAGCATCAGAACTGCGAAAATTTTGAGTTTCTCAAGCGTTTCTTATCTCCAAACTGCCATATCTCGCGAACGGATTGATCAATCCGCAAAATTTCTGTTGCATCTGAAAGTAGAAACTCGCCCGATTACAACGGTATGCGCACTTTTCCCCTAGGCCGTTCTAGTTATTCGTGTCGAGCATCAGAACTGCGAAAATTTTGAGTTTCTCAAGCGTTTCTTACATCCAAACTACCATATCTCGCGAACGGATCGACCAATCCGCAAAATTTCTGTTGCTTCTGAAAGTAGAAACTCGCCCAATTACAACGGTATGCGTACTTCTCCCCTAGGCCGTTGTAGTCATTCGTTTCGAGCATCAGAACTGCGAAAATTTTGAGTTTCTCAAGAGTTTCTTATCTCCAAACTGCCATACCTCGCGAACGGATTGAGCAATCCGCAAAATTTCTGTTGCATCTGAAAGTAGAAACTCGCCCGATTACAACGGTATGCGCACATTTCCCCTAGGCGGTTCTAGTTATTCGTTTCGAGCATCAGAACTGCGAAAATTTTGAGTTTCTCAAGCGTTTCTTACCTCCAAACTGCCATATCTCGCGAACGGATTGACCAATCCGCAAAATTTCTGTTGCATCTGAAAGTAGAAACTCGCCCGATTACAACGGTAGGTGTAGTTTTCCCCTAGGCCGTTCTAGTTATTCGTTTCGAGCATCAGAACTGCGAAAATTTTGAGTTTCTCAAGCGTTTCTTACCTCCAAACTGCCATATCTCGCGAACGGATAGACCAATCCGCAAAATTTCTGTTGCATCTGAAAGTAGAAACTCGCCCGATTACAATGGTATGCGTACTTTTCCCCTAGGCCGTTCTAGTTATTCGTTTCGAGCATCAGAACTGCGAAAATTTTGAGTTTCTCAAGCGTTTCTTACCTCCAAACTGCCATATCTCGCGAACGGATAGACCAATCCGCAAAATTTCTGTTGCATCTGAAAGTAGAAACTCGCCCGATTACAATGGTATGCGTACTTTTCCCCTAGGCCGTTCTAGTTATTCGTTTCGAGCATCAGAACTGCGAAAATTTTGAGTTTCTCAAGCGTTTCTTACATCCAAACTGCCATATCTCGAGAACGGATTGACCAATCCGCAAAATTTCTGTTGCATCTGAAAGTAGAAACTCGCCCGATTACAACGGTATGCGTACTTTTCCCCTAGGCCGTTCTAGTTATTCGTTTCGAGCATCAGAACTGCGAAAATTTTGAGTTTCTGAAGCGTTTCTTATCTCCAAACTGCCATATCTCGCGAACGGATTGATCAATCCGCAAAATTTCTGTTGCATCTGAAAGTAGAAACTCGCCCGATTACAACGGTATGCGCACTTTTCCCCTAGGCCGTTCTAGTTATTCGTGTCGAGCATCAGAACTGCGAAAATTTTGAGTTTCTCAAGCGTTTCTTACATCCAAACTACCATATCTCGCGAACGGATCGACCAATCCGCAAAATTTCTGTTGCTTCTGAGAGTAGAAACTCGCCCAATTACAACGGTATGCGTACTTCTCCCCTAGGCCGTTGTAGTCATTCGTTTCGAGCATCAGAACTGCGAAAATTTTGAGTTTCTCAAGAGTTTCTTATCTCCAAACTGCCATACCTCGCGAACGGATTGAGCAATCCGCAAAATTTCTGTTGCATCTGAAAGTAGAAACTCGCCCGATTACAACGGTATGCGCACATTTCCCCTAGGCGGTTCTAGTTATTCGTTTCGAGCATCAGAACTGCGAAAATTTTGAGTTTCTCAAGCGTTTCTTACCTCCAAACTGCCATATCTCGCGAACGGATTGACCAATCCGCAAAATTTCTGTTGCATCTGAAAGTAGAAACTCGCCCGATTACAAGGGTAGGTGTAGCTTTCCCCTAGGCCGTTCTAGTTATTCGTTTCGAGCATCAGAACTGCGAAAATTTTGAGTTTCTCAAGCGTTTCTTACCTCCAAACTGCCATATCTCGCGAACGGATAGACCAATCCGCAAAATTTCTGTTGCATCTGAAAGTAGAAACTCGCCCGATTACAATGGTATGCGTACTTTTCCCCTAGGCCGTCCTAGTTATTCGTTTCGAGCATCAGAACTGCGAAAATTTTGAGTTTCTCAAGCGTTTCTTACCTCCAAACTGCCATATCTCGAGAACGGATTGACCAATCCGCAAAATTTCTGTTGCATCTGAAAGTAGAAACTCGCCCGATTACAACGGTATGCGTACTTTTCCCCTAGGCCGTTCTAGTTATTCGTTTCGAGCATCAGAACTGCGAAAATTTTGAGTTTCTCAAGCGTTTCTTACCTCCAAACTGCCATATCTCGCGAACGGATTGACCAATCCGCAAAATTTCTGTTGCTTCTGAAAGTAGAAACTCGCCCGATTACAACGGTATGCGAACTTTTCCCCTAGGCGGTCCTAGTTATTCGTTTCGAGCATCAGAACTGCGAAAATTTTGAGTTTCTCAAGCGTTTCTTATTTCCAAACTGCCATATCTCGCGGACGGATTGACCAATCCGCAAAATTTCTGTTGCATCTGAAAGTAGAAACTCGCCCGATTACAACGGTATGCGTACTTCTCCCCTAGGCCGTTCTAGTTATTTGTTTCGAGCATCAGAACTGCGAAAATTTTGAGTTTCTCAAGCGTTTCTTACCTCCAAACTGCCATATCTCGCGAACCGATTGACCAATCCGCAAAATTTCTGTTGCATCTGAAAGTAGAAACTCGCCCGATTACAACGGTATGCGTACTTTTCCCCTAGGCCGTTCTAGTTACTCGTTTCGAGCATCAGAACTGCGAAAATTTTGAGTTTCTCAAGCGTTTCTTACCTCCAAACTACCATATCTCGCGAACGGTTCGACCAATCCGCAAAATTTCTGTTGCTTCTGAAAGTAGAAACTCGCCCGATTACAACGGTATGCGTACTTCTCCCCTAGGCCATTGTAGTCATTCGTTTCGAGCATCAGAACTGCGAAAATTTTGAGTTTCTCAAGCGTTTCTTATTTCCAAACTGCCATATCTCGCGAACGGATTGACCAATCCGCAAAATTTCTGTTGCATCTGAAAGTAGAAACTCGCCCGATTACAACGGTATGCGTACTTTTCCCCTAGGCCGTTCTAGTTATTCGTTTCGAGCATCAGAACTGCGAAAATTTTGAGTTTCTCAAGCGTTTCTTACCTCCAAACTGCCATATCTCGCGAACGGATTGACCAATCCGCAAAATTTCTGTTGCTTCTGAAAGTAGAAACTCGCCCGATTACAACGGTATGCGTACTTCTCCCCTAGGCCGTTGTAGTCATTCGTTTCGAGCATCAGAACTGCGAAAATTTTGAGTTTCTCAAGCGTTTCTTACCTCCAAACTGCCATATCTCGCGAACGGATTGACCAATCCGCAAAATTTCTGTTGCATCTGAAAGTAGAAACTCGCCCGATTACAACGGTATGCGTACTTTTCCCCTAGGCCGTTCTAGTTACTCGTTTCGAGCATCAGAACTGCGAAAATTTTGAGTTTCTTAAGCGTTTCTTATCTCCAAACTGGCATATCTCGCGAACGGATTGACCAATCCGCAAAATTTCTGTTGCATCTGAAAGTAGAAACTCGCCCGATTATACCGGTATGCGTACTTTTCCCCTAGGCCGTTCTAGTTACTCGTTTCGAGCATCAGAACTGCGAAAATTTTGAGTTTCTCAAGCGTTTCTTACCTCCAAACTACCATATCTCGCGAACGGTTCGACCAATCCGCAAAATTTCTGTTGCTTCTGAAAGTAGAAACTCGCCCGATTACAACGGTATGCGTACTTCTCCCCTAGGCCGTTGTAGTCATTCGTTTCGAGCATCAGAACTGCGAAAATTTTGAGTTTCTTAAGCGTTTCTTATCTCCAAACTGGCATATCTCGCGAACGGATTGACCAATCCGCAAAATTTCTGTTGCATCTGAAAGTAGAAACTCGCCCGATTATACCGGTATGCGTACTTTTCCCCTAGGCCGTTCTAGTTACTCGTTTCGAGCATCAGAACTGCGAAAATTTTGAGTTTCTCAAGCGTTTCTTACCTCCAAACTATCATATCTCGCGAACGGTTCGACCAATCCGCAAAATTTCTGTTGCTTCTGAAAGTAGAAACTCGCCCGATTACAACGGTATGCGTACTTCTCCCCTAGGCCGTTGTAGTCATTCGTTTCGAGCATCAGAACTGCGAAAATTTTGAGTTTCTCAAGCGTTTCTTATCTCCAAACTGCCATATCTCGCGAACGGATTGATCAATCTGAGAAATTTCTGTTGCATCTGAAAGTAGATATTCGCTCGATTACAACGGTATGCGCACTTTTCCCCTAGGCGGTTCTAGTTATTCGTTTCGAGCATCAGAACTGCGAAAATTTTGAGTTTCTCAAGCGATTCTTACCTCCAAACTGCCATATCTCGCGAACGGATTGACCAATCCGCAAAATTTCTGTTGTATCTGAAAGTAGAAACTAGCCCGATTACAACGGTAGGTGTAGTTTTCCCCTAGGCCGTTCTAGTTATTCGTATCGAGCATCAGAACTGCGAAAATTTTGAGTTTCTCAAGCGTTTCTTACCTCCAAACTGCCATATCTCGCGAACGGATAGACCTATCCGCAAAATTTCTGTTGCATCTGAAAGTAGAAACTCGCCCGATTACAACGGTATGCGTACTTTTCCCCTAGGCCGTTCTAGTTACTCGTTTCGAGCATCAGAACTGCGAAAATTTTGAGTTTCTCAAGCGTTTCTTACCTCCAAACTACCATACCTCGCGAACGGATCGACCAATCCGCAAAATTTCTGTTGCTTCTGAAAGTAGAAACTCGACCGATTACAACGGTATGCGTACTTCTCCGCTAGGCCGTTGTAGTCATTCGTTTCGAGCATCAGAACTGCGAAAATTTTGAGTTTCTCAAGCGTTTCTTATCTCCAAACTGCCATATCTCGCGAACGGATTGATCAATCCGCAAAATTTCTGTTGCATCTGAAAGTAGAAACTCGCCCGATTACAACGGTATGCGCACTTTTCCCCTAGGCCGTTCTAGTTATTCGTGTCGAGCATCAGAACTGCGAAAATTTTGAGTTTCTCAAGCGTTTCTTACATCCAAACTACCATATCTCGCGAACGGATCGACCAATCCGCAAAATTTCTGTTGCTTCTGAAAGTAGAAACTCGCCCGATTACAACGGTATGCGTACTTCTCCCCTAGGCCGTTGTAGTCATTCGTTTCGAGCATCAGAACTGCGAAAATTTTGAGTTTCTCAAGCGTTTCTTATCTCCAAACTGCCATATCTCGCGAACGGATTGAGCAATCCGCAAAATTTCTGTTGCATCTGAAAGTAGAAACTCGCCCGATTACAACGGTATGCGCATATTTCCCCTAGGCGGTTCTAGTTATTCGTTTCGAGCATCAGAACTGCGAAAATTTTGAGTTTCTCAAGCGTTTCTTACCTCCAAACTGCCATATCTCGCGAACGGATTGACCAATCCGCAAAATTTCTGTTGCATCTGAAAGTAGAAACTCGCCCGATTACAACGGTAGGTGTAGTTTGCCCCTAGGCCGTTCTAGTTATTCGTTTCGAGCATCAGAACTGCGAAAATTTTGAGTTTCTCAAGCGTTCCTTACCTCCAAACTGCCATATCTCGCGAACGGATAGACCAATCCGCAAAATTTCTGTTGCATCTGAAAGTAGAAACTCGCCCGATTACAACGGTATGCGTACTTTTCCCCTAGGCGGTCCTAGTTATTCGTTTCGAGCATCAGAACTGCGAAAATTTTGAGTTTCTCAAGCGTTTCTTATTTCCAAACTGTCATATCTCGCGGACGGATTGACCAATCCGCAAAATTTCTGTTGCATCTGAAAGTAGAAACTCGCCCGATTACAAAGGTATGCGTACTATTCCCCTATGCCGTTCTAGTTACTCGTTTCGAGCATCAGAACTGCGAAAATTTTGAGTTTCTCAAGCGTTTCTTACCTCCAAACTGCCATATCTCGCGAACGGATAGACCAATCCGCAAAATTTCTATTGCATCTGAAAGTAGAAACTCGCCCGATTACAACGGTATGCGTACTTTTCCCCTAGGCCGTTCTAGTTATTCGTTTCGAGCATCAGAACTGCGAAAATTTTGAGTTTCTCAAGCGTTTCTTACCTCCAAACTACCATATCTCGCGAACGGATCGACCAATCCGCAAAATTTCTGTTGCTTCTGAAAGTAGAAACTCGCCCGATTACAACGGTATGCGTACTTCTCCCCTAGGCCGTTGTAGTCATTCGTTTCGAGCATCAGAACTGCGAAAATTTTGAGTTTCTCAAGCGTTTCTTATCTCCAAACTGCCACATCTCGCGAACGGATTGATCAATCCGCAAAATTTCTGTTGCATCTAAAAGTAGAAACTCGCCCGATTACAACGGTATGCGCACTTTTCCCCTAGGCGGTTCTAGTTATTCGTTTCGAGCATCAGAACTGCGAAAATTTTGAGTTTCTCAAGCGTTTCTTATTTCCAAACTGCCATATCTCGCGAACGGATTGACCAATCCGCAAAATTTCTGTTGCATCTGAAAGTAGAAACTCGCCCGATTACAACGGTATGCGTACTTTTCCCCTAGGCCGTTCTAGTTATTCGTTTCGAGCATCAGAACTGCGAAAATTTTGCGTTTCTCAAGCGTTTCTTACCTCCAAACTGCCATATCTCGCGAACGGATTGACCAATCCGCAAAATTTCTGTTGCATCTGAAAGTAGAAACTCGCCCGATTACAACAGTATGCGTACTTTTCCCCTAGGCCGTTCTAGTTATTCGTTTCGAGCATCAGAACTGCGAAAATTTTGAGTTTCTCAAGCGTTTCTTACCTCCAAACTGCCATATCTCGCGAACGGATTGACCAATCCGCAAAATTTCTGTTGTATCTGAAAGTAGAAACTCGCCCGATTACAACGGTATGCGTACTTTTCCCCTAGGCCGTTCTAGTTACTCGTTTCGAGCATCAGAACTGCGAAAATTTTGAGCTTCTGAAGCGTTTCTTACCTCCAAACTGCCATATCTCGCGAACGGATTGACCAATCCGCAAAATTTCTGTTGCATCTGAAAGTAGAAACTCGCCCGATTACAACGGTATGCGTACTTTTCCCCTAGGCCTTCTAGTTATTCGTTTCGAGCATCAGAACTGCGAAAATTTTGAGTTTCTCAAGCGTTTCTTACCTCCAAACTGCCATATCTCGCGAACGGATTGACCAATCCGCAAAATTTCTGTTGCATCTGAAAGTAGAAACTCGCCCGATTACAACGGTATGCGTACTTCTCCCCTAGGCCGTTGTAGTCATTCGTTTCGAGCATCGGAACTGCGAAAATTTTGAGTTTCTCAAGCGTTTCTTATCTCCAAACTGCCATATCTCGCGAACGGATTGATCAATCCGCAAAATTTCTGTTGCATCTGAAAGTAGAAACTCGCCCGATTACAACGGTATGCGCACTTTTCCCCTAGGCGGTTCTAGTTATTCGTTTCTAGCATCAGAACTGCGAAAATTTTGAGTTTCTCAAGCGTTTCTTACCTCCAAACTGCCATATCTCGCGAACGGATTGACCAATCCCCAAAATTTCTGTTGCATCTGAAAGTAGAAACTCGCCCGATTACAACGGTAGGTGTAGTTTTCCCCTAGGCCGTTCTAGTTATTCGTTTCGAGCATCAGAACTGCGAAAATTTTGAGTTTCTCAAGCGTTTCTTACCTCCAAACTTCCATATCTCGCGAACGGATTGACCAATCCGCAAAATTTCTGTTGCTTCTGAAAGTAGAAACTCGCCCGATTACGACGGTATGCGTACTTCTCCCCTAGGCCGTTGTAGTCATTCGTTTCGAGCATCAGAACTGCGAAAATTTTGAGTTTCTCAAGCGTTTCTTATCTCCAAACTGCCATATCTCGCGAACGGATTCACCAATCCGCAAAATTTCTGTTGCTTCTGAAAGTAGAAACTCGCCCGATTACAACGGTATGCGTACTTTTCCCCTAGGCCGTTCTAGTTATTCGTTTCGAGCATCAGAACTGCGAAAATTTTGAGTTTCTCAAGCGTTTCTTACATCCAAACTGCCATATCTCGCGAACGGATTGACCAATCCGCAAAATTTCTATTGCATCTGAAAGTAGAAACTCGCCCGATTACAACGGTATGTGTAGTTTTCCCCTAGGCCGTTCTAGTTATTCGTTTCGAGCATCAGAACTGCGAAAATTTTGAGTTTCTCAAGCGTTTCTTACATCCAAACTGCCATATCTCGCGAACGGATTGACAAATCCGCAAAATTTCTGTTGCATCTGAAAGCAGAAACTCGCCAGATTACAACGGTATGCGTACTTTTCCCCTAGGCCGTTCTAGTTATTTGTTTCGAGCATCAGAACTGCGAAAATTTTGAGTTTCTCAAGCGTTTCTTACATCCAAACTGCCATATCTCGCGAACGGATTGACCAATCCGCAAAATTTCTGTTGCATCTGAAAGCAGAAACTTGCCCGATTACAACGGTATGCGTACTTTTCCCCTAGGCCGTTCTAGTTATTTGTTTCGAGCATCAGAACTGCGAAAATTTTGAGTTTCTCAAGCGTTTCTTACATCCAAACTGCCATATCTCGCGAACGGATTGACCAATCCGCAAAATTTCTGTTGCATCTGAAAGCAGAAACTCGCCCGATTACAACGGTATGCGTACTTTTCCCCTATGCCGTTCTAGTTACTCGTTTCGAGCATCAGAACTGCAAAAATTTTGAGTTTCTCAAGCGTTTCTTACCTCCAAACTACCATATCTCGCAAACCGATTCACCAATCCGCAAAATTTCTGTTGCTTCTGAAAGTAGAAACTCGCCCGATTACAACGGTATGCGTACTTCTCCCCTAGGCCGTTGTAGTCATTCGTTTCGAGCATCAGAACTGCGAAAATTTTGAGTTTCTCAAGCGTTTCTTATCTCCAAACTGCCATATCTCGCGAACGGATTGACCAATCCGCAAAATTTCTGTTGCATCTGAAAGCAGAAACTCGCCCGATTACAACGGTGTGTGTAGTTTTCCACTAGGCCGTTCCAGTTATTCGTTTCGAGCATCAGAACTGCGAAAATTTTGAGTTTCTCAAGCGTTTCTTACCTCCAAACTGCCATATCTCGCGAACGGATTGACCAATCCGCAAAATTTCTATTGCATCTGAAAGTAGAAACTCGCCCGATTACAACGGTGTGTGTAGTTTTCCACTAGGCCGTTCCAGTTATTCGTTTCGAGCATCAGAACTGCGAAAATTTTGAGTTTCTCAAGCGTTTCTTACCTCCAAACTGCCATATCTCGCGAACGGATTGGCCAATCCGCAAAATTTCTGTTGCATCTGAAAGTAGAAACTCGCCCGATTACAACGGTATGTGTAGTTTTCCCCTAGGCCGTTCTAGTTATTCGTTTCGAGCATCAGAACTGCGAAAATTTTGAGTTTCTCAAGCGTTTCTTACCTCAAAACTGCCATATCTCGCGAACGGATAGACCAATCCGCAAAATTTCTGTTGCATCTGAAAGTAGAAACTCGCCCGATTACAACGGTATGCGTAATTTTCCCCTAGGCCGTTCTAGTTATTCGTTTCGAGCATCAGAACTGCGAAAATTTTGAGTTTCTCAAGCGTTTCTTACCTCCAAACTGCCATATCTCGCGAACGGATTGACCAATCCGCAAAATTTCTGTTGCATCTGAAAGTAGAAACTCGCCCGATTACAACGGTAGGTGTAGTTTTCCCCTAGGCCGTTCTAGTTATTCGTTTCGAGCATCAGAACTGCGAAAATTTTGAGTTTCTCAAGCGTTTCTTACCTCCAAACTGCCATATCTCGCGAACGGATTGACCAATCCGCAAAATTTCTGTTGCATCTGAAAGTAGAAACTCGCCCGATTACAACGGTATGCGTACTTCTCCCCTAGGCCGTTGTAGTCATTCGTTTCGAGCATCAGAACTGCGAAAATTTTGAGTTTCTCAAGCGTTTCTTATCTCCAAACTGCCATATCTCGCGAACGGATTGACCAATCCGCAAAATTTCTGTTGCATCTGAAAGCAGAAACTCGCCCGATTACAACGGTGTGTGTAGTTTTCCACTAGGCCGTTCCAGTTATTCGTTTCGAGCATCAGAACTGCGAAAATTTTGAGTTTCTCAAGTGTTTCTTACCTCCAAACTGCCATATCTCGCGAACGGATTGACCAATCCGCAAAATTTCTATTGCATCTGAGAGTAGAAACTCGCCCGATTACAACGGTGTGTGTAGTTTTCCACTAGGCTGTTCCAGTTATTCGTTTCGAGCATCAGAACTGCGAAAATTTTGAGTTTCTCAAGCGTTTCTTACCTCCAAACTGCCATATCTCGCGAACGGATTGACCAATCCGCAAAATTTCTGTTGCATCTGAAAGCAGAAACTCGCCCGATTACAACGGTGTGTGTAGTTTTCCACTAGGCCGTTCCAGTTATTCGTTTCGAGCATCAGAACTGCGAAAATTTTGAGTTTCTCAAGCGTTTCTTACCTCCAAACTACCATATCTCGCGAACGGATCGACCAATCCGCAAAATTTCTGTTGCTTCTGAAAGTAGAAACTCGCCCGATTACAACGGTATGCGTACTTCTCCCCTAGGCCGTTGTAGTCATTCGTTTCGAGCATCAGAACAGCGAAAATTTTGAGTTTCTCAAGCGTTTCTTACATCCAAACTACCATATCTCGCGAACGGATTCACCAATCCGCAAAATTTCTGTTGCTTCTGAAAGTAGAAACTCGCCCGATTACAACGGTATGCGTACTTCTCCCCTAGGCCGTTGTAGTCATTCGTTTCGAGCATCAGAACAGCGAAAATTTTGAGTTTCTCAAGCGTTTCTTACCTCCAAACTGCCATATCTCGCGAACGGATTGACCAATCCGCAAAATTTCTGTTGCATCTGAAAGTAGAAACTCGCCCGATTACAACGGTATGCGTACTTTTCCCCTAGGCCGTTCTAGTTACTCGTTTCGAGCATCAGAACTGCGAAAATTTTGAGTTTCTCAAGCGTTTCTTACCTCCAAACTGCCATATCTCGCGAACGGATTGACCAATCCGCAAAATTTCTGTTGCATCTGAAAGTAGAAACTCGCCCGATTACAACGGTATGCGTACTTTTACCCTAGGCCGTTCTAGTTATTCGTTTCGAGCATCAGAACTGCGAAAATTTTGAGTTTCTCAAGCGTTTCTTACCTCCAAACTGCCATATCTCGCGAACGGATTGACCAATCCGCAAAATTTCTGTTGCATCTGAAAGTAGAAACTCGCCCGATTACAACGGTATGCGTACTTCTCCCCTAGGCCGTTGTAGTCATTCGTTTCGAGCATCAGAACTGCGAAAATTTTGAGTTTCTCAAGCGTTTCTTATCTCCAAACTGCCATATCTCGCGAACGGATTGATCAATCCGCAAAATTTCTGTTGCATCTGAAAGTAGAAACTCGCCCGATTACAACGGTATGCGCACTTTTCCCCTAGGCGGTACTAGTTATTCGTTTCTAGCATCAGAACTGCGAAAATTTTGAGTTTCTCAAGCGTTTCTTACCTCCAAACTGCCATATCTCGCGAACGGATTGACCAATCCCCAAAATTTCTGTTGCATCTGAAAGTAGAAACTCGCCCGATTACAACGGTAGGTGTAGTTTTCCCCTAGGCCGTTCTAGTTATTCGTTTCGAGCATCAGAACTGCGAAAATTTTGAGTTTCTCAAGCGTTTCTTACCTCCAAACTTCCATATCTCGCGAACGGATTGACCAATCCGCAAAATTTCTGTTGCTTCTGAAAGTAGAAACTCGCCCGATTACAACGGTATGCGTACTTCTCCCCTAGGCCGTTGTAGTCATTCGTTTCGAGCATCAGAACTGCGAAAATTTTGAGTTTCTCAAGCGTTTCTTACATCCAAACTGCCATATCTCGCGAACGGATTGACCAATCCGCAAAATTTCTATTGCATCTGAAAGTAGAAACTCGCCCGATTACAACGCTATGTGTAGTTTTCCCCTAGGCCGTTCTAGTTATTCGTTTCGAGCATCAGAACTGCGAAAATTTTGAGTTTCTCAAGCGTTTCTTACATCCAAACTGCCATATCTCGCGAACGAATTGACAAATCCGCAAAATTTCTGTTGCATCTGAAAGCAGAAACTCGCCCGATTACAACGGTATGCGTACTTTTCCCCTAGGCCGTTCTAGTTATTTGTTTCGAGCATCAGAACTGCGAAAATTTTGAGTTTCTCAAGCGTTTCTTACATCCAAACTGCCATATCTCGCGAACGGATTGACCAATCCGCAAAATTTCTGTTGCATCTGAAAGCAGAAACTCGCCCGATTACAACGGTATGCGTACTTTTCCCCTAGGCCGTTCTAGTTATTGGTTTCGAGCATCAGAACTGCGAAAATTTTGAGTTTCTCAAGCGTTTCTTACATCCAAACTGCCATATCTCGCGAACGGATTGACCAATCCGCAAAATTTCTGTTGCATCTGAAAGCAGAAACTCGCCCGATTACAACGGTATGCGTACTTTTCCCCTATGCCGTTCTAGTTACTCGTTTCGAGCATCAGAACTGCAAAAATTTTGAGTTTCTCAAGCGTTTCTTACCTCCAAACTATCATATCTCGCAAACGGATTCACCAATCCGCAAAATTTCTGTTGCTTCTGAAAGTAGAAACTCGCCCGATTACAACGGTATGCGTACATCTCCCCTAGGCCGTTGTAGTCATTCGTTTCGAGCATCAGAACTGCGAAAATTTTGAGTTTCTCAAGCGTTTCTTATCTCCAAACTGCCATATCTCGCGAACGGATTGACCAATCCGCAAAATTTCTGTTGCATCTGAAAGCAGAAACTCGCCCGATTACAACGGTGTGTGTAGTTTTCCACTAGGCCGTTCCAGTTATTCGTTTCGAGCATCAGAACTGCGAAAATTTTGAGTTTCTCAAGCGTTTCTTACCTCCAAACTACCATATCTCGCGAACGGATCGACCAATCCGCAAAATTTCTGTTGCTTCTGAAAGTAGAAACTCGCCCGATTACAACGATATGCGTACTTTTCCCCTATGCCGTTCTAGTTACTCGTTTCGAACACCAGAACTGCGAAAATTTTGAGTTCCTCAAGCGTTTCTTATTTCCAAACTGCCATATCTCGCGAACGGATTGACCAATCCGCAAAATTTCTGTTGCATCTGAAAGCAGAAACTCGCCCGATTACAACGGTATGCGTACTTTTCCCCTAGGCCGTTCTAGTTACTCGTTTCGAGCATCAGAACTGCGAAAATTTTCAGTTTCTCAAGCGTTTCTTATCTCCAAACTGCCATATCTCGTGAACGGATTGATCAATCCGCAAAATTTCTGTTGCATCTGAAAGTAGAAACTCGCCCGATTACAACGTTATGCGCACTTTTCCCCTAGGCTGTTCTAGTTATTCGTTTCGAGCATCAGAACTGCGAAAATTTTGAGTTTTTCAAGCGTTTCTTACCTCCAAACTGCCATATCTCGCGAACGGATTGACCAATCCGCAAAATTTCGGTTGCATCTGAAAGTAGAAACTCGCCCGATTACAACGGTAGGTTTAGTTTTCCCCTAGCCCGTTCTAGTTATTCGTTTCGAGCATCAGAACTGCGAAAATTTTGAGTTTCTCAAGCGTTTCTTACATCCAAACTGCCATATCTCGCGAACGGATTGACCAATCCGCAAAATTTCTGTTGCATCTGAAAGTAGAAACTCGCCCGATTACAACGGTATGTGTAGTTTTCCCCTAGGCCGTTCTAGTTATTCGTTTCGAGCATCAGAACAGCGAAAATTTTGAGTTTCTCAAGCGTTTCTTACATCCAAACTGCCATATCTCGCGAACGGATTGACAAATCCGCAAAATTTCTGTTGCATCTGAAAGCTGAAACTCGCCCGATTACAACGGTATGCGTACTTTTCCCCTATGCCGTTCTAGTTACTCGTTTCGAGCATCAGAACTGCGAAAATTTTGAGTTTCTCAAGCGTTTCTTACCTCCAAACTACCATATCTCGCGAACGGATTCACCAATCCGCAAAATTTCTGTTGCTTCTGAAAGTAGAAACTCGCCCGATTACAACGGTATGCGTACTTCTCCCCTAGGCCGTTGTAGTCATTCGTTTCGAGCATCAGAACAGCGAAAATTTTGAGTTTCTCAAGCGTTTCTTACATCCAAACTGCCATATCTCGCGAACGGATTGACCAATCCGCAAAATTTCTGTTGCATCTGAAAGCTGAAACTCGCCCGATTACAACGATATGCGTACCTTTCCCCTATGCCGTTCTAGTTACTCGTTTCGAACACCAGAACTGCGAAAATTTTGAGTTCCTCAAGCGTTTCTTATTACCAAAATGCCATATCTCGCGAACGGATTGACCAATCCGCAAAATTTCTGTTGCATCTGAAAGCAGAAACTCGCCCGATTACAACAGTATGCGTACTTTTCCCCTAGGCCGTTCTAGTTATTCGTTTCGAGCATCAGAACTGCCAAAATTTTGAGTTTCTCAAGCGTTTCTTACATCCAAACTGCCATATCTCGCGAACGGATTGACCAATCCGCAAAATTTCTGTTGCATCTGAAAGTAGAAACTCGCCCGATTACAACGGTATGCGTACTTTTCCCCTAGGCCGTTCTAGTTACTCGTTTCGAGCATCAGAACTGCGAAAATTTTGAGTTTCTCAAGCGTTTCTTACCTCCAAACTGCCATATCTCGCGAACGGATTGACCAATCCGCAAAATTTCTGTTGCATCTGAAAGTAGAAACTCGCCCGATTACAACGGTATGCGTACTTTTCCCCTAGGCCGTTCTAGTTATTCGTTTCGAGCATCAGAACTGCGAAAATTTTGAGTTTCTCAAGCGTTTCTTACCTCCAAACTGCCATATCTCGCGAACGGATTGACCAATCCGCAAAATTTCTGTTGCATCTGAAAGTAGAAACTCGCCCGATTACAACGGTATGCGTACTTCTCCCCTAGGCCGTTGTAGTCATTCGTTTCGAGCATCAGAACTGCGAAAATTTTGAGTTTCTCAAGCGTTTCTTATCTCCAAACTGCCATATCTCGCGAACGGATTGATCAATCCGCAAAATTTCTGTTGCATCTGAAAGTAGAAACTCGCCCGATTACAACGGTATGCGCACTTTTCCCCTAGGCGGTACTAGTTATTCGTTTCTAGCATCAGAACTGCGAAAATTTTGAGTTTCTCAAGCGTTTCTTACCTCCAAACTGCCATATCTAGCGAACGGATTGACCAATCCCCAAAATTTCTGTTGCATCTGAAAGTAGAAACTCGCCCGATTACAACGGTAGGTGTAGTTTTCCCCTAGGCCGTTCTAGTTATTCGTTTCGAGCATCAGAACTGCGAAAATTTTGAGTTTCTCAAGCGTTTCTTACCTCCAAACTTCCATATCTCGCGAACGGATTGACCAATCCGCAAAATTTCTGTTGCTTCTGAAAGTAGAAACTCGCCCGATTACAACGGTATGCGTACTTCTCCCCTAGGCCGTTGTAGTCATTCGTTTCGAGCATCAGAACTGCGAAAATTTTGAGTTTCTCAAGCGTTTCTTACATCCAAACTGCCATATCTCGCGAACGGATTGACCAATCCGCAAAATTTCTATTGCATCTGAAAGTAGAAACTCGCCCGATTACAACGCTATGTGTAGTTTTCCCCTAGGCCGTTCTAGTTATTCGTTTCGAGCATCAGAACTGCGAAAATTTTGAGTTTCTCAAGCGTTTCTTACATCCAAACTGCCATATCTCGCGAACGAATTGACAAATCCGCAAAATTTCTGTTGCATCTGAAAGCAGAAACTCGCCCGATTACAACGGTATGCGTACTTTTCCCCTAGGCCGTTCTAGTTATTTGTTTCGAGCATCAGAACTGCGAAAATTTTGAGTTTCTCAAGCGTTTCTTACATCCAAACTGCCATATCTCGCGAACGGATTGACCAATCCGCAAAATTTCTGTTGCATCTGAAAGCAGAAACTCGCCCGATTACAACGGTATGCGTACTTTTCCCCTAGGCCGTTCTAGTTATTGGTTTCGAGCATCAGAACTGCGAAAATTTTGAGTTTCTCAAGCGTTTCTTACATCCAAACTGCCATATCTCGCGAACGGATTGACCAATCCGCAAAATTTCTGTTGCATCTGAAAGCAGAAACTCGCCCGATTACAACGGTATGCGTACTTTTCCCCTATGCCGTTCTAGTTACTCGTTTCGAGCATCAGAACTGCAAAAATTTTGAGTTTCTCAAGCGTTTCTTACCTCCAAACTATCATATCTCGCAAACGGATTCACCAATCCGCAAAATTTCTGTTGCTTCTGAAAGTAGAAACTCGCCCGATTACAACGGTATGCGTACATCTCCCCTAGGCCGTTGTAGTCATTCGTGTCGAGCATCAGAACTGCGAAAATTTTGAGTTTCTCAAGCGTTTCTTATCTCCAAACTGCCATATCTCGCGAACGGATTGACCAATCCGCAAAATTTCTGTTGCATCTGAAAGCAGAAACTCGCCCGATTACAACGGTGTGTGTAGTTTTCCACTAGGCCGTTCCAGTTATTCGTTTCGAGTATCAGAACTGCGAAAATTTTGAGTTTCTCAAGCGTTTCTTACCTCCAAACTACCATATCTCGCGAACGGATCGACCAATCCGAAAAATTTCTGTTGCTTCTGAAAGTAGAAACTCGCCCGATTACAACGGTATGCGTACTTCTCCCCTAGGCCGTTGTAGTCAATCGTTTCGAGCATCAGAACTGCGAAAATTTTGAGTTTCTCAAGCGTTTCTTATCTCCAAACTGACATATCTCGCGAACGGATTGATCAATCCGCAAAATTTCTGTTGCATCTGAAAGTAGAAACTCGCCCGATTACAACGGTATGCGCACTTTTCCCCTAGGCGGTTCTAGTTATTCGTTTCGAGCATCAGAACTGCGAAAATTTTGAGTTTCTCAAGCGTTTCTTACCTCCAAACTGCCATATCTCGCGAACGGATTGACCAATCCGCAAAATTTCGGTTGCATCTGAAAGTAGAAACTCGCCCGATTACAACGGTAGGTTTAGTTTTCCCCTAGCCCGTTCTAGTTATTCGTTTCGAGCATCAGAACTGCGAAAATTTTGAGTTTCTCAAGCGTTTCTTACATCCAAACTGCCATATCTCGCGAACGGATTGACCAATCCGCAAAATTTCTATTGCATCTGAAAGTAGAAACTCGCCCGATTACAACGCTATGTGTAGTTTTCCCCTAGGCCGTTCTAGTTATTCGTTTCGAGCATCAGAACTGCGAAAATTTTGAGTTTCTCAAGCGTTTCTTACATCCAAACTGCCATATCTCGCGAACGGATTGACAAATCCGCAAAATTTCTGTTGCATCTGAAAGCAGAAACTCGCCCGATTACAACGGTATGCGTACTTTTCCCCTAGGCCGTTCTAGTTATTTGTTTCGAGCATCAGAACTGCGAAAATTTTGAGTTTCTCAAGCGTTTCTTACATCCAAACTGCCATATCTCGCGAACGGATTGACCAATCTGCAAAATTTCTGTTGCATCTGAAAGCAGAAACTCGCCCGATTACAACGGTATGCGTACTTTTCCCCTAGGCCGTTCTAGTTATTTGTTTCGAGCATCAGAACTGCGAAAATTTTGAGTTTCTCAAGCGTTTCTTACATCCAAACTGCCATATCTCGCGAACGGATTGACCAATCCGCAAAATTTCTGTTGCATCTGAAAGCAGAAACTCGCCCGATTACAACGGTATGCGTACTTTTCCCCTATGCCGTTCTGGTTACTCGTTTCGAGCATCAGAACTGCAAAAATTTTGAGTTTCTCAAGCGTTTCTTACCTCCAAACTATCATATCTCGCAAACGGATTCACCAATCCGCAAAATTTCTGTTGCTTCTGAAAGTAGAAACTCGCCCGATTACAACGGTATGCGTACATCTCCCCTAGGCCGTTGTAGTCATTCGTGTCGAGCATCAGAACTGCGAAAATTTTGAGTTTCTCAAGCGTTTCTTATCTCCAAACTGCCATATCTCGCGAACGGATTGACCAATCCGCAAAATTTCTGTTGCATCTGAAAGCAGAAACTCGCCCGATTACAACGGTGTGTGTAGTTTTCCACTAGGCCGTTCCAGTTATTCGTTTCGAGTATCAGAACTGCGAAAATTTTGAGTTTCTCAAGCGTTTCTTACCTCCAAACTACCATATCTCGCGAACGGATCGACCAATCCGAAAAATTTCTGTTGCTTCTGAAAGTAGAAACTCGCCCGATTACAACGGTATGCGTACTTCTCCCCTAGGCCGTTGTAGTCAATCGTTTCGAGCATCAGAACTGCGAAAATTTTGAGTTTCTCAAGCGTTTCTTATCTCCAAACTGACATATCTCGCGAACGGATTGATCAATCCGCAAAATTTCTGTTGCATCTGAAAGTAGAAACTCGCCCGATTACAACGGTATGCGCACTTTTCCCCTAGGCGGTTCTAGTTATTCGTTTCGAGCATCAGAACTGCGAAAATTTTGAGTTTCTCAAGCGTTTCTTACCTCCAAACTGCCATATCTCGCGAACGGATTGACCAATCCGCAAAATTTCGGTTGCATCTGAAAGTAGAAACTCGCCCGATTACAACGGTAGGTTTAGTTTTCCCCTAGCCCGTTCTAGTTATTCGTTTCGAGCATCAGAACTGCGAAAATTTTGAGTTTCTCAAGCGTTTCTTACATCCAAACTGCCATATCTCGCGAACGGATTGACCAATCCGCAAAATTTCTATTGCATCTGAAAGTAGAAACTCGCCCGATTACAACGCTATGTGTAGTTTTCCCCTAGGCCGTTCTAGTTATTCGTTTCGAGCATCAGAACTGCGAAAATTTTGAGTTTCTCAAGCGTTTCTTACATCCAAACTGCCATATCTCGCGAACGGATTGACAAATCCGCAAAATTTCTGTTGCATCTGAAAGCAGAAACTCGCCCGATTACAACGGTATGCGTACTTTTCCCCTAGGCCGTTCTAGTTATTTGTTTCGAGCATCAGAACTGCGAAAATTTTGAGTTTCTCAAGCGTTTCTTACATCCAAACTGCCATATCTCGCGAACGGATTGACCAATCCGCAAAATTTCTGTTGCATCTGAAAGCAGAAACTCGCCCGATTACAACGGTATGCGTACTCTTCCCCTAGGCCGTTCTAGTTATTTGTTTCGAGCATCAGAACTGCGAAAATTTTGAGTTTCTCAAGCGTTTCTTATCTCCGAACTGACATATCTCGCGAACGGATTGATCAATCCGCAAAATTTCTGTTGCATCTGAAAGTAGAAACTCGCCCGATTACAACGGTATGCGCACTTTTCCCCTAGGCGGTTCTAGTTATTCGTTTCGAGCATCAGAACTGCGAAAATTTTGAGTTTCTCAAGCGTTTCTTACCTCCAAACTGCCATATCTCGCGAACGGATTGACCAATCCGCAAAATTTCGGTTGCATCTGAAAGTAGAAACTCGCCCGATTACAACGGTAGGTTTAGTTTTCCCCTAGCCCGTTCTAGTTATTCGTTTCGAGCATCAGAACTGCGAAAATTTTGAGTTTCTCAAGCGTTTCTTACATCCAAACTGCCATATCTCGCGAACGGATTGACCAATCCGCAAAATTTCTATTGCATCTGAAAGTAGAAACTCGCCCGATTACAACGCTATGTGTAGTTTTCCCCTAGGCCGTTCTAGTTATTCGTTTCGAGCATCAGAACTGCGAAAATTTTGAGTTTCTCAAGCGTTTCTTACATCCAAACTGCCATATCTCGCGAACGGATTGACAAATCCGCAAAATTTCTGTTGCATCTGAAAGCAGAAACTCGCCCGATTACAACGGTATGCGTACTTTTCCCCTAGGCCGTTCTAGTTATTTGTTTCGAGCATCAGAACTGCGAAAATTTTGAGTTTCTCAAGCGTTTCTTACATCCAAACTGCCATATCTCGCGAACGGATTGACCAATCCGCAAAATTTCTGTTGCATCTGAAAGCAGAAACTCGCCCGATTACAACGGTATGCGTACTTTTCCCCTAGGCCGTTCTAGTTATTTGTTTCGAGCATCAGAACTGCGAAAATTTTGAGTTTCTCAAGCGTTTCTTACATCCAAACTGCCATATCTCGCGAACGGATTGACCAATCCGCAAAATTTCTGTTGCATCTGAAAGCAGAAACTCGCCCGATTACAACGGTATGCGTACTTTTCCCCTATGCCGTTCTAGTTACTCGTTTCGAGCATCAGAACTGCAAAAATTTTGAGTTTCTCAAGCGTTTCTTACCTCCAAACTATCATATCTCGCAAACGGATTCACCAATCCGCAAAATTTCTGTTGCATCTGAAAGTAGAAACTCGCCCGATTACAACGGTATGTGTAGTTTTCCCCTAGGCCGTTCTAGTTATTCGTTTCGAGCATCAGAACAGCGAAAATTTTGAGTTTCTCAAGCGTTTCTTACATCCAAACTGCCATATCTCGCGAACGGATTGACAAATCCGCAAAATTTCTGTTGCATCTGAAAGCAGAAACTCGCCCGATTACAACGGTATGCGTACTTTTCCCCTAGGCCGTTCTAGTTATTCGTTTCGAGCATCAGAACTGCGAAAATTTTGAGTTTCTCAAGCGTTTCTTACATCCAAACTGCCATATCTCGCGAACGGATTGACCAATCCCCAAAATTTCTGTTGCATCTGAAAGCTGAAACTCGCCCGATTACAACGGTATGCGTACTCTTCCCCTATGCCGTTCTAGTTACTCGTTTCGAGCATCAGAACTGCGAAAATTTTGAGTTTCTCAAGCGTTTCTTACCTCCAAACTACCATATCTCGCGAACGGATTCACCAATCCGCAAAATTTCTGTTGCTTCTGAAAGTAGAAACTCGCCCGATTACAACGGTATGCGTACTTCTCCCCTAGGCCGTTGTAGTCATTCGTTTCGAGCATCAGAACTGCGAAAATTTTGAGTTTCTCAAGCGTTTCTTACCTCCAAACTGCCATATCTCGCGAACGGATTGACCAATCCGCAAAATTTCTGTTGCATCTGAAAGTAGAAACTCGCCCGATTACAACGGTATGTGTAGCTTTCCCCTAGGCCGTTCCAGTTATTCGTTTCGAGCATCAGAACTGTGAAAATTTTGAGTTTCTCAAGCGTTTCTTACCTCCAAACTGCCATATCTCGCGAACGGATTGACCAATCCCCAAAATTTCTGTTGCATCTGAAAGTAGAAACTCGCCCGACTAGAACGGTATGTGTTGTTTTCCCCTAGGCCGTTCTAGTTATTCGTTTCGAGCAGCAGAACTGCGAAAATTTTGAGTTTCTCAAGCGTTTCTTATCTCCAAACTGCCATATCTCGCGAACGGATTGATCAATCCGCAAAATTTCTGTTGCATCTGAAAGTAGAAACTCGCCCGATTACAACGGTATGCGTACTTTTCCCCTAGGCCGTTCTAGTTACTCGTTTCGAGCATCAGAACTGCGAAAATTTTGAGTTTCTCAAGCGTTTCTTATCTCCAAACTGGCATATCTCGCGAACGGATTGACCAATCCGCAAAATTTCTGTTGCATCTGAAAGTAGAAACTCGCCCGATTACAACGGTATGCGTACTTTTCCCCTAGGCCGTTCTAGTTACTCGTTTCGAGCATCAGAACTGCGAAAATTTTGAGTTTCTCAAGCGTTTCTTACCTCCAAACTACCATATCTCGCGAACGGATCGACCAATCCGCAAAATTTCTGTTGCTTCTGAAAGTAGAAACTCGCCCGATTACAACGGTATGCGTACTTCTCCCCTAGGCCGTTGTAGTCATTCGTTTCGAGCATCAGAACTGCGAAAATTTTGAGTTTCTCAAGCGTTTCTTATCTCCAAACTGCCATATCTCGCGAACGGATTGATCAATCCGCAAAATTTCTGTTGCATCTGAAAGCAGAAACTCGCCCGATTACAACGGTATGCGCACTTTTCCCCTAGGCGGTTCTAGTTATTCGTTTCGAGCATCAGAACTGCGAAAATTTTGAGTTTCTCAAGCGATTCTTACCTCCAAACTGCCATATCTCGCGAACGGATTGACCAATCCGCAAAATTTCTGTTGCATCAGAAAGTAGAAACTAGCCCGATTACAACGGTAGGTGTAGTTTTCCCCTAGGCCGTTCTAGTTATTCGTATCGAGCATCAGAACTGCGAAAATTTTGAGTTTCTCAAGCGTTTCTTACCTCCAAACTGCCATATCTCGCGAACGGATAGACCAATCCGCAAAATTTCTGTTGCATCTGAAAGTAGAAACTCGCCCGATTACAATGGTATGCGTGCTTTTCCCCTAGGCCGTTCTAGTTATTCGTTTCGAGCATCAGAACTGCGAAAATTTTGAGTTTCTCAAGCGTTTCTTACCTCCAAACTGCCATATCTCGAGAACGGATTGACCAATCCGCAAAATTTCTGTTGCATCTGAAAGTAGAAACTCGCCCGATTACAACGGTATGCGTACTTTTCCCCTAGGCCGTTCTAGTTATTCGTTTCGAGCATCAGAACTGCGAAAATTTTGAGTTTCTCAAGCGTTTCTTACCTCCAAACTGCCATATCTCGCGAACGGATTGACCAATCCGCAAAATTTCTGTTGCTTCTGAAAGTAGAAACTCGCCCGATTACAACGGTATGCGTACTTCTCCCCTAGGCCGTTGTAGTCATTCGTTTCGAGCATCAGAACTGCGAAAATTTTGAGTTTCTCAAGCGTTTCTTATCTCCAAACTGCCATATCACGCGAACGGATTGATCAATCCGCAAAATTTCTGTTGCATCTGAAAGTAGAAACTCGCCCGATTACAACGGTATGCGAACTTTTCCCCTAGGCGGTCCTAGTTATTCGTGTCGTGCATCAGAACTGCGAAAATTTTGAGTTTCTCAAGCGTTTCTTACATCCAAACTACCATATCTCGCGAACGGATCGACCAATCCGCAAAATTTCTGTTGCTTCTGAAAGTAGAAACTCGCCCGATTACAACGGTATGCGCACTTTTCCCCTAGGCGTTTCTAGTTATTCGTTTCGAGCATCAGAACTGCGAAAATTTTGAGTTTCTCAAGCGTTTCTTATTTCCAAACTGCCATATCTCGCGAACGGATTGACCAATCCGCAAAATTTCTGTTGCATCTGAAAGTAGAAACTCGCCCGATTACAACGGTATGCGTACTTTTCCCCTAGGCCGTTCTAGTTATTCGTTTCGAGCATCAGAACTGCGAAAATTTTGAGTTTCTCAAGCGTTTCTTACCTCCAAACTGCCATATCTCGCGAACGGATTGACCAATCCGCAAAATTTCTGTTGCATCTGAAAGTAGAAACTCGCCCGATTACAACGGTATGCGTACTTTTCCCCTAGGCCGTTCTAGTTACTCGTGTCGAGCATCAGAACTGCGAAAATTTTGAGTTTCTCAAGCGTTTCTTACCTCCAAACTACCATATCTCGCGAACGGATCGACCAATCCGCAAAATTTCTGTTGCTTCTGAAAGTAGAAACTCGCCCGATTACAACGGTATGCGTACTTCTCCCCTAGGCGGTTGTAGTCATTCGTTTCAAGCATCAGAACTGCGAAAATTTTGAGTTTCTCAAGCGTTTCTTATCTCCAAACTGCCATATCTCGCGAACGGATTGATCAATCCGCAAAATTTCTGTTGCATCTGAAAGTAGAAACTCGCCCGATTACAACGGTATGCGCACTTTTCCCCGAGGCGTTTCTAGTTATTCGTTTCGAGCATCAGAACTGCGAAAATTTTGAGTTTCTCAAGCGTTTCTTACCTCCAAACTGCCATATCTCGCGAACGGATTGACCAATCCGCAAAATTTCTGTTGCATCTGAAAGTAGAAACTCGCCCGATTACAACGGTAGGTGTAGTTTTCCCCTAGGCGGTTCTAGTTATTCGTTTCGAGCATCAGAACTGCGAAAATTTTGAGTTTCTCAAGCGTTTCTTACCTCCAAACTGCCATATCTCGCGAACGGATTGACCAATCCGCAAAATTTCTGTTGCTTCTGAAAGTAGAAACTCGCCCGATTACAACGGTATGCGTACTTCTCCCCTAGGCCGTTGTAGTCATTCGTTTCGAGCATCAGAACTACGAAAATTTTGAGTTTCTCAAGCGTTTCTTATCTCCAAACTGCCATATCTCGCGAACGGATTGATCAATCCGCAAAATTTCTGTTGCATCTGAAAGTAGAAATTCGCCCGATTACACCGGTATGCGTACTTTTCCCCTAGGCCGTTCTAGTTACTCGTGTCGAGCATCAGAACTGCGAAAATTTTGAGTTTCTCAAGCGTTTCTTACCTCCAAACTACCATATCTCGCGAACGGATCGACCAATCCGCAAAATTTCTGTTGCTTCTGAAAGTAGAAACTCGCCCGATTACAACGGTATGCGTACTTCTCCCCTAGGCGGTTGTAGTCATTCGTTTCAAGCATCAGAACTGCGAAAATTTTGAGTTTCTCAAGCGTTTCTTATCTCCAAACTGCCATATCTCGCGAACGGATTGATCAATCCGCAAAATTTCTGTTGCATCTGAAAGTAGAAACTCGCCCGATTACAACGGTATGCGCATTTTTCCCCTAGGCGGTTCTAGTTATTCGTTTCGAGCATCAGAACTGCGAAAATTTTGAGTTTCTCAAGCGTTTCTTACCTCCAAACTGCCATATCTCGCGAACGGATTGACCAATCCGCAAAATTTCTGTTGCTTCTGAAAGTAGAAACTCGCCCGATTACAACGGTATGCGTACTTCTCCCCTAGGCCGTTGTAGTCATTCGTTTCGAGCATCAGAACTGCGAAAATTTTGAGTTTCTCAAGCGTTTCTTATCTCCAAACTGCCATATCTCGCGAACGGATTGATCAATCCGCAAAATTTCTGTTGCATCTGAAAGTAGAAACTCGCCCGATTACAACGGTATTCGCACTTTTCCCCTAGGCCGTTCTAGTTATTCGTGTCGAGCATCAGAACTGCGAAAATTTTGAGTTTCTCAAGCGTTTCTTACCTCCAAACTACCATATCTCGCGAACGGTTCGACCAATCCGCAAAATTTCTGTTGCTTCTGAAAGTAGAAACTCGCCCGATTACAACGGTATGCGTACTTCTCCCCTAGGCCGTTGTAGTCATTCGTTTCGAGCATCAGAACTGCGAAAATTTTGAGTTTCTCAAGCGTTTCTTCTCTCCAAACTGCCATATCTCGCGAACGGATTGATCAATCCGCAAAATTTCTGTTGCATCTGAAAGTAGAAACTCGCCCGATTACAACGGTATGCGCATTTTTCCCCTAGGCGGTTCTAGTTATTCGTTTCGAGCATCAGAACTGCGAAAATTTTGAGTTTCTCAAGCGTTTCTTACCTCCAAACTGCCATATCTCGCGAACGGATTGACCAATCCGCAAAATTTCTGTTGCTTCTGAAAGTAGAAACTCGCCCGATTACAACGGTATGCGTACTTCTCCCTTAGGCCGTTGTAGTCATTCGTTTCGAGCATCAGAACTGCGAAAATTTTGAGTTTCTCAAGCGTTTCTTATCTCCAAACTGCCATATCTCGCGAACGGATTGATCAATCCGCAAAATTTCTGTTGCATCTGAAAATAGAAACTCGCCCGATTACACCGGTATGCGTACTTTTCCCCTAGGCCGTTCTAGTTACTCGTTTCGAGCATCAGAACTGCGAAAATTTTGAGTTTCTCAAGCGTTTCTTACCTCCAAACTACCATATCTCGCGAACGGTTCGACCAATCCGCAAAATTTCTGTTGCTTCTGAAAGTAGAAACTCGCCCGATTAGAACGGTATGCGTACTTCTCCCCTAGGCCGTTGTAATCATTCGTTTCGAGCATCAGAACTGCGAAAATTTTGAGTTTCTCAAGCGTTTCTTGTCTCCAAACTGCCATATCTCGCGAACGGATTGATCAATCCGCAAAATTTCTGTTGCATCTGAAAGTAGAAACTCGCCCGATTACAACGGTATGCGCATTTTTCCCCTAGGCGGTTCTAGTTATTCGTTTCGAGCATCAGAACTGCGAAAATTTTGAGTTTCTCAAGCGTTTCTTACCTCCAAACTGCCATATCTCGCGAACGGATTGACCAATCCGCAAAATTTCTGTTGCTTCTGAAAGTAGAAACTCGCCCGATTACAACGGTATGCGTACTTCTCCCCTAGGCCGTTGTAGTCATTCGTTTCGAGCATCAGAACTGCGAAAATTTTGAGTTTCTCAAGCGTTTCTTATCTCCAAACTGCCATATCTCGCGAACGGATTGATCAATCCGCAAAATTTCTGTTGCATCTGAAAGTAGAAACTCGCCCGATTACAACGGTATGCGCATTTTTCCCCTAGGCGGTTCTAGTTATTCGTTTCGAGCATCAGAACTGCGAAAATTTTGAGTTTCTCAAGCGTTTCTTACCTCCAAACTGCCATATCTCGCGAACGGATTGACCAATCCGCAAAATTTCTGTTGCTTCTGAAAGTAGAAACTCGCCCGATTACAACGGTATGCGTACTTCTCCCTTAGGCCGTTGTAGTCATTCGTTTCGAGCATCAGAACTGCGAAAATTTTGAGTTTCTCAAGCGTTTTTTATCTCCAAACTGCCATATCTCGCGAACGGATTGATCAATCCGCAAAATTTCTGTTGCATCTGAAAATAGAAACTCGCCCGATTACACCGGTATGCGTACTTTTCCCCTAGGCCGTTCTAGTTACTCGTTTCGAGCATCAGAACTGCGAAAATTTTGAGTTTCTCAAGCGTTTCTTACCTCCAAACTACCATATCTCGCGAACGGTTCGACCAATCCGCAAAATTTCTGTTGCTTCTGAAAGTAGAAACTCGCCCGATTAGAACGGTATGCGTACTTCTCCCCTAGGCCGTTGTAATCATTCGTTTCGAGCATCAGAACTGCGAAAATTTTGAGTTTCTCAAGCGTTTCTTGTCTCCAAACTGCCATATCTCGCGAACGGATTGATCAATCCGCAAAATTTCTGTTGCATCTGAAAGTAGAAACTCGCCCGATTACAACGGTATGCGCATTTTTCCCCTAGGCGGTTCTAGTTATTCGTTTCGAGCATCAGAACTGCGAAAATTTTGAGTTTCTCAAGCGTTTCTTACCTCCAAACTACCATATCTCGCGAACGGATCGACCAATCCGCAAAATTTCTGTTGCTTCTGAAAGTAGAAACTCGCCCGATTACAACGGTATGCGTACTTCTCCCCTAGGCGGTTGTAGTCATTCGTTTCAAGCATCAGAACTGCGAAAATTTTGAGCTTCTCAAGCGTTTCTTATCTCCAAACTGCCATATCTCGCGAACGGATTGATCAATCCGCAAAATTTCTGTTGCATCTGAAAGTAGAAACTCGCCCGATTAAAACGGTATGCGCATTTTTCCCCTAGGCGGTTCTAGTTATTCGTTTCGAGCATCAGAACTGCGAAAATTTTGAGTTTCTCAAGCTTTTCTTACCTCCAAACTGCCATATCTCGCGAACGGATTGACCAATCCGCAAAATTTCTGTTGCTTCTGAAAGTAGAAACTCGCCCGATTACAACGGTATGCGTACTTCTCCCCTAGGCCGTTGTAGTCATTCGTTTCGAGCATCAGAACTGCGAAAATTTTGAGTTTCTCAAGCGTTTCTTATCTCCAAACTGCCATATCTCGCGAACGGATTGATCAATCCGCAAAATTTCTGTTGCATCTGAAAGTAGAAACTCGCCCGATTACAACGGTATTCGCACTTTTCCCCTAGGCCGTTCTAGTTATTCGTGTCGAGCATCAGAACTGCGAAAATTTTGAGTTTCTCAAGCGTTTCTTCTCTCCAAACTACCATATCTCGCGAACGGTTCGACCAATCCGCAAAATTTCTGTTGCTTCTGAAAGTAGAAACTCGCCCGATTACAACGGTATGCGTACTTCTCCCCTAGGCCGTTGTAGTCATTCGTTTCGAGCATCAGAACTGCGAAAATTTTGAGTTTCTCAAGCGTTTCTTCTCTCCAAACTGCCATATCTCGCGAACGGATTGATCAATCCGCAAAATTTCTGTTGCATCTGAAAGTAGAAACTCGCCCGATTACAACGGTATGCGCATTTTTCCCCTAGGCGGTTCTAGTTATTCGTTTCGAGCATCAGAACTGCGAAAATTTTGAGTTTCTCAAGCGTTTCTTACCTCCAAACTGCCATATCTCGCGAACGGATTGACCAATCCGCAAAATTTCTGTTGCTTCTGAAAGTAGAAACTCGCCCGATTACAACGGTATGCGTACTTCTCCCTTAGGCCGTTGTAGTCATTCGTTTCGAGCATCAGAACTGCGAAAATTTTGAGTTTCTCAAGCGTTTCTTATCTCCAAACTGCCATATCTCGCGAACGGATTGATCAATCCGCAAAATTTCTGTTGCATCTGAAAATAGAAACTCGCCCGATTACACCGGTATGCGTACTTTTCCCCTAGGCCGTTCTAGTTACTCGTTTCGAGCATCAGAACTGCGAAAATTTTGAGTTTCTCAAGCGTTTCTTACCTCCAAACTACCATATCTCGCGAACGGTTCGACCAATCCGCAAAATTTCTGTTGCTTCTGAAAGTAGAAACTCGCCCGATTAGAACGGTATGCGTACTTCTCCCCTAGGCCGTTGTAATCATTCGTTTCGAGCATCAGAACTGCGAAAATTTTGAGTTTCTCAAGCGTTTCTTGTCTCCAAACTGCCATATCTCGCGAACGGATTGATCAATCCGCAAAATTTCTGTTGCATCTGAAAGTAGAAACTCGCCCGATTACAACGGTATGCGCATTTTTCCCCTAGGCGGTTCTAGTTATTCGTTTCGAGCATCAGAACTGCGAAAATTTTGAGTTTCTCAAGCGTTTCTTACCTCCAAACTGCCATATCTCGCGAACGGATTGACCAATCCGCAAAATTTCTGTTGCTTCTGAAAGTAGAAACTCGCCCGATTACAACGGTATGCGTACTTCTCCCCTAGGCCGTTGTAGTCATTCGTTTCGAGCATCAGAACTGCGAAAATTTTGAGTTTCTCAAGCGTTTCTTATCTCCAAACTGCCATATCTCGCGAACGGATTGATCAATCCGCAAAATTTCTGTTGCATCTGAAAGTAGAAACTCGCCCGATTACAACGGTATGCGCATTTTTCCCCTAGGCGGTTCTAGTTATTCGTTTCGAGCATCAGAACTGCGAAAATTTTGAGTTTCTCAAGCGTTTCTTACCTCCAAACTGCCATATCTCGCGAACGGATTGACCAATCCGCAAAATTTCTGTTGCTTCTGAAAGTAGAAACTCGCCCGATTACAACGGTATGCGTACTTCTCCCTTAGGCCGTTGTAGTCATTCGTTTCGAGCATCAGAACTGCGAAAATTTTGAGTTTCTCAAGCGTTTCTTATCTCCAAACTGCCATATCTCGCGAACGGATTGATCAATCCGCAAAATTTCTGTTGCATCTGAAAATAGAAACTCGCCCGATTACACCGGTATGCGTACTTTTCCCCTAGGCCGTTCTAGTTACTCGTTTCGAGCATCAGAACTGCGAAAATTTTGAGTTTCTCAAGCGTTTCTTACCTCCAAACTACCATATCTCGCGAACGGTTCGACCAATCCGCAAAATTTCTGTTGCTTCTGAAAGTAGAAACTCGCCCGATTAGAACGGTATGCGTACTTCTCCCCTAGGCCGTTGTAATCATTCGTTTCGAGCATCAGAACTGCGAAAATTTTGAGTTTCTCAAGCGTTTCTTGTCTCCAAACTGCCATATCTCGCGAACGGATTGATCAATCCGCAAAATTTCTGTTGCATCTGAAAGTAGAAACTCGCCCGATTACAACGGTATGCGCATTTTTCCCCTAGGCGGTTCCAGTTATTCGTTTCGAGCATCAGAACTGCGAAAATTTTGAGTTTCTCAAGCGTTTCTTACCTCCAAACTACCATATCTCGCGAACGGATCGACCAATCCGCAAAATTTCTGTTGCTTCTGAAAGTAGAAACTCGCCCGATTACAACGGTATGCGTACTTCTCCCCTAGGCGGTTGTAGTCATTCGTTTCAAGCATCAGAACTGCGAAAATTTTGAGCTTCTCAAGCGTTTCTTATCTCCAAACTGCCATATCTCGCGAACGGATTGATCAATCCGCAAAATTTCTGTTGCATCTGAAAGTAGAAACTCGCCCGATTACAACGGTATGCGCATTTTTCCCCTAGGCGGTTCTAGTTATTCGTTTCGAGCATCAGAACTGCGAAAATTTTGAGTTTCTCAAGCGTTTCTTACCTCCAAACTGCCATATCTCGCGAACGGATTGACCAATCCGCAAAATTTCTGTTGCTTCTGAAAGTAGAAACTCGCCCGATTACAACGGTATGCGTACTTCTCCCCTAGGCCGTTGTAGTCATTCGTTTCGAGCATCAGAACTGCGAAAATTTTGAGTTTCTCAAGCGTTTCTTATCTCCAAACTGCCATATCTCGCGAACGGATTGATCAATCCGCAAAATTTCTGTTGCATCTGAAAGTAGAAACTCGCCCGATTACAACGGTATTCGCACTTTTCCCCTAGGCCGTTCTAGTTATTCGTGTCGAGCATCAGAACTGCGAAAATTTTGAGTTTCTCAAGCGTTTCTTACCTCCAAACTACCATATCTCGCGAACGGTTCGACCAATCCGCAAAATTTCTGTTGCTTCTGAAAGTAGAAACTCGCCCGATTACAACGGTATGCGTACTTCTCCCCTAGGCCGTTGTAGTCATTCGTTTCGAGCATCAGAACTGCGAAAATTTTGAGTTTCTCAAGCGTTTCTTCTCTCCAAACTGCCATATCTCGCGAACGGATTGATCAATCCGCAAAATTTCTGTTGCATCTGAAAGTAGAAACTCGCCCGATTACAACGGTATGCGCATTTTTCCCCTAGGCGGTTCTAGTTATTCGTTTCGAGCATCAGAACTGCGAAAATTTTGAGTTTCTCAAGCGTTTCTTACCTCCAAACTGCCATATCTCGCGAACGGATTGACCAATCCGCAAAATTTCTGTTGCTTCTGAAAGTAGAAACTCGCCCGATTACAACGGTATGCGTACTTCTCCCTTAGGCCGTTGTAGTCATTCGTTTCGAGCATCAGAACTGCGAAAATTTTGAGTTTCTCAAGCGTTTCTTATCTCCAAACTGCCATATCTCGCGAACGGATTGATCAATCCGCAAAATTTCTGTTGCATCTGAAAATAGAAACTCGCCCGATTACACCGGTATGCGTACTTTTCCCCTAGGCCGTTCTAGTTACTCGTTTCGAGCATCAGAACTGCGAAAATTTTGAGTTTCTCAAGCGTTTCTTACCTCCAAACTACCATATCTCGCGAACGGTTCGACCAATCCGCAAAATTTCTGTTGCTTCTGAAAGAAGAAACTCGCCCGATTAGAACGGTATGCGTACTTCTCCCCTAGGCCGTTGTAATCATTCGTTTCGAGCATCAGAACTGCGAAAATTTTGAGTTTCTCAAGCGTTTCTTGTCTCCAAACTGCCATATCTCGCGAACGGATTGATCAATCCGCAAAATTTCTGTTGCATCTGAAAGTAGAAACTCGCCCGATTACAGCGGTATGCGCATTTTTCCCCTAGGCGGTTCTAGTTATTCGTTTCGAGCATCAGAACTGCGAAAATTTTGAGTTTCTCAAGCGTTTCTTACCTCCAAACTGCCATATCTCGCGAACGGATTGACCAATCCGCAAAATTTCTGTTGCTTCTGAAAGTAGAAACTCGCCCGATTACAACGGTATGCGTACTTCTCCCCTAGGCCGTTGTAGTCATTCGTTTCGAGCATCAGAACTTGCGAAAATTTTGAGTTTCTCAAGCGTTTCTTATCTCCAAACTGCCATATCTCGCGAACGGATTGATCAATCCGCAAAATTTCTGTTGCATCTGAAAGTAGAAACTCGCCCGATTACAACGGTATTCGCACTTTTCCCCTAGGCCGTTCTAGTTATTCGTGTCGAGCATCAGAACTGCGAAAATTTTGAGTTTCTCAAGCGTTTCTTATCTCCATACTGCCATATCTCGCGAACGGATTGATCAATCTGCAAAATTTCTGTTGCATCTGAAAGTAGATATTCGCTCGATTACAACGGTATGCGCACTTTTCCCCTAGGCGGTTCTAGTTATTCGTTTCGAGCATCAGAACTGCGAAAATTTTGAGTTTCTCAAGCGATTCTTACCTCCAAACTGCCATATCTCGCGAACGGATTGACCAATCCGCAAAATTTCTGTTGCATCTGAAAGTAGAAACTAGCCCGATTACAACGGTAGGTGTAGTTTTCCCCTAGGCCGTTCTAGTTATTCGTATCGAGCATCAGAACTGCGTAAATTTTGAGTTTCTCAAGCGTTTCTTACCTCCAAACTGCCATATCTCGCGAACGGATAGACCAATCCGCAAAATTTCTGTTGCATCTGAAAGTAGAAACTCGCCCGATTACAACGGTATGCGTACTTTTCCCCTAGGCCGTTCTAGTTACTCGTTTCGAGCATCAGAACTGCGAAAATTTTGAGTTTCTCAAGCGTTTCTTACCTCCAAACTACCATATCTCGCGAACGGATCGACCAATCCGCAAAATTTCTGTTGCTTCTGAAAGTAGAAACTCGCCCGATTACAACGGTATGCGTACTTCTCCGCTAGGCCGTTGTAGTCATTCGTTTCGAGCATCAGAACTGCGAAAATTTTGAGTTTCTCAAGCGTTTCTTATCTCCAAACTGCCATATCTCGCGAACGGATTGATCAATCCGCAAAATTTCTGTTGCATCTGAAAGTAGAAACTCGCCCGATTACAACGGTATGCGCACTTTTCCCCTAGGCCGTTCTAGTTATTCGTGTCGAGCATCAGAACTGCGAAAATTTTGAGTTTCTCAAGCGTTTCTTACATCCAAACTACCATATCTCGCGAACGGATCGACCAATCCGCAAAATATCTGTTGCTTCTGAAAGTAGAAACTCGCCCGATTACAACGGTATGCGTA